>NC_137104.1:52266129-52381129 GCF_949357685.1 Gobio gobio | reverse complement strand
GCTACAACTGTAACATAAAGTTATAGCCTAAAAATAAAAAAGTAATGAAACTTTACTTTGCCCTCTGCCAAAACGATTTGCCAGGGAACAAATTATAGATCCATAAGAGCAAAGATCGCCCGTTACATCTACAAAAGACGAATTATAGCTTGAGACGCCACAGAGACATCAAAGCCAGCGGCAGACGGCAGAAGGACTGGCCGAGGAAAGTCTACTCTCGCCGGGGTTAATGAGCGCCGCTGATCCGCTGGAGCTCACAACTCCGAAAACACCAGATAAAATGTTCAAATAGGCACTCTTTTTATAAATAAACCACATATTTGAGCTTTAAACAACAACATTATCGCCTGAAAAAGTCTTAAAACTAAATTTTGTCATACATTAGCAGTAGTATTTTAACAAAAAAAGACGTGTAAACACAGCCCATGTCAGCCATTTCTCAACAAGACGAGCCGCTGGCAGAAGCCCCGCCCATGATGCGAATTCGCGTCTGTTTTGAAGTGAATATCACGTGCGAATGAAGCGAGTAAACTCAAAATGTTCAAGCGTCGAACTTCGCGCCAATCGCGTCCGGTGTGAATGCCACATAACACATCAACTTTGAGGACAAAATGTTCACTTGCTGCCTAATATATCCCACCCACTAACAGGAGATGAAGAGATCATCAGTGTTATTCACTTCACCTAGTTATGCCTGATCGCTGTATGTTATAGTTACTTTACTTTTATATTATTAATTTACTTTTGTATTATTTATGAATAGTTGGAATTAGCGTTTATGGTTAGATTTTTAGTTTTCATTTTAATTTCAGTTTTAGTAGTTTTCTAATGTGCTTTTAAAAAAAAAAAATTTTAATCAGTTTTAGTTTTTATAGTAAGTTTAAGTCATTTTAGTACTTTCACTTAAACTCATTTATTACAGTTAAAAGTTTTTTTAATGTATGTTTTAATTCAAAATTGTTTCAATTAATCAAAATGATATTTAATAGTTTTAGTTAATAATAACAGCACTTCAAAAATGTAGCTCTTTTCTATAAATGGGCTGTCAAGCACAAAAAAACCCATAAAAGTATAATAAAAATATGATTTTTGTACTAAATTCTAAGTCAAGGTTTCCCAAACAGACGTTTGTGAGTTGATAAAAAAAGATATTAATTAATTAAATCATAAAAGTGTCAAATTTAAATAAATAACTCATTTTAAAATCAAATTAAAATAAAACACTTTCTAAAAAAAGGAGGAAATATTTTATTTGTTTAAATGCAAGTCATGTGACCATTAATTGACATCAAAGATCCATGAATGTGAAAAAAAAAAAATGTAAGTATTGAAATAACATAAAATCTCAGATGGAAATATTTTGAATGTGAAAGGTGTAACAATTTAGTTTAAATACAAACAAAATAGTGTAAAAATCTGAAGAAATTCAGATTGCAAGTCTTAAATCCATTTGCGAAAATTAATGCATTTTTTAGATTTTTTTTTTATGTGCCGGCTCCGGGTCAAAACGGCCTGAATGCAATAGAGCAGGTTGTAACGCTGTTCAGGATCAGGAACTGACCCAGGTTTGGTGTTGTGTGTGTTGTGTGTGTTGTGTGTGTTGTGTGTGTTTCAGGTGGAGGGTTCTCTGTGGGATGCGTGAGGCCCGTAAGAATCACGGTCTGGTGGTGGTGAACTCAAGAATATACGCCGTCGGCGGCCAGAACACACTGGGTATGTTTTGATCTTCATAAGTTTACTTCTCCTGATAATATTTGGTTTATTTTAATGTATTAATGTTCCTGATTATCCTGGGATGATGATATCCTTTCAGGCACAAGCCTCTGAAGTGAGACAAAATAACACATTATTTTCTTCAGTCACTGAATACATTTATATAGACAATTTATCCAACAATATTCATAGAATACCATGCCAGAAATCTAATGATGAAAATGGTACTTTATAATATTTTATATTTACATTTCTGTACTTTTTACCTTTTTACCTAAACCACTATTTTTTTTTAATATATATTTTTAATTTAATTTATTTTATTTTGTTAGACCTTTCACTTTATTTGAATATTTGAATATGTTTTTTAAAATTAATTTAATGTAATCTTTTTTGTATATATAATAGTATTATAAAATTGCTTAATCTTGATTAATTGCATCTATAATGTGTTTAATCACATTGAATATATATATATATATATATGAAATTAAATATAATTATATATTTAATTATCCCTTTTTTAAACTGTCATTGAGATAATGCAGTGATATCTTCACACTTAACACATTTGTTTTGTAATAAATTGACAAAATTTTGTTTTAGAATATCTTTTCCTTGCAAACAGTCCTCAGATAGATAGATAGATAGATAGATAGATAGATAGATAGATAGATAGATAGATAGATAGATAGATAGATAGATAGATAGATAGATAGATAGATAGATAGATAGATAGATAGATAGATAGATAGATAGATAGACGGAGATATGGATGGATAGATAGATAGATAGATAGATAGATAGATAGATGATAGATAGATGATAGATAGATAGATAGATAGATAGATAGATAGATAGATAGATAGATAGATAGATAGATAGATAGATAGATAGATAGATAGATAGATAGATGGATGGATGGATGGATGGATGGATGGATGGATGGATGGATGGATGGATGGATGGATGGATGGATGGATGGATGGATAGAAAGATAGATAGATAGATAGAAAGATAGATAGATAGATAGATAGACAGACAGACAGACAGACAGACAGACAGACAGACAGACAGATAGATAGATAGATAGATAGATAGATAGATTCTAATTTCAGTGTTTTCTTCCATCATTATATTGATTGATATTCATGTCTGCAGCATTATCAACATGAGCTCAGTTTCTTCAGCACCCTCATGCTCAAGCGCACAGTGGAATAGATGCAATCAAAGTGTTTGCATGCCTGTTTATTATAATAAAACACATGATTTACTGAGATAGCTTATATCTCATAGCTTAATCGCGTCAGTTTGGTAAAGTACAGTGGCATTATGAGTGTGTGTGTGTGATCTGTGATGTCCGTGTGTCCTCTCAGGCGGTCTGGACTCAGTGGAGTACTATGAGATCGGCAGTAATGAGTGGAAGATGGCGGCGCCGATGCCGTGGCGGGGCGTGACGGTGAAGTGTGCGGCCGTGGGCTCGGTGATCTACGTGCTGGCCGGGTTTCAGGGGGTCGGACGTCTGGGTCACATCATGGAGTATTACACCGAGACGGACAAATGGGTCGTGTCCAGCAAAGTCCGGGCCTTTCCTGTCACCAGCTGCCTGATCTGTCTGGTGGACACATGTGGAGCCAATGAGGAGGACATGAATTCAGCATCTTCATCCTCATCCTCGGCCGATGGAAGGCTGTGACGATGCAGAACCGCTGGAAACCAGACCTTATTGTGCCAACACATTAGTTGCACTACATATAATGAGAGGTGAAGAGTTTGTGTCACTCGATTCAAACCAATCAGGTTTAAACATTTAAGACTTTATTCTGATCTCTAGCGATGTTGTTGGCTGATGTTCCCTGATCTCAGATCAGATTTCCACGGCGCAGAAGAACTTCCATTTTAAGGAAACAGATTTTTTCCCTTTTGGGGGCTAATATGTGTTTTATGTTGGTTTTATGTATTAAGAATTGGTATTTTGATGTGTTAATATTATGTGTAAAACTTGTAAGTTTTATTTTTTTAATAATGGTAATTTTATCATTTTGATGTTGTAGAACAACAAGCTGGAAAGTTTTGAATTAACCGTTTTTGTAAGGGAAGAGTTATTATTGAGAATCAAAATAAACGTATCTCTTATGTCACCGATAATATTTAATTTCTTTCTTTATGAGATCGGTACATAAAAGCTTTCTGGATGTTTATTAATTGTTTACGCTTGTTTTGAAAGACATTATTTCAGTTTTCACTGGCCGTATCATGGATACTATCAGATATTAATATTATATATATTGTACATATTTTAAAATATGCCATATGTGACCCTGGAGCACAAAACCAGTCATGCGTCTCAGGGGTATATTTGTGGCAATAGCCAACAATACATCGTATAGGTCGCAATTATTGTTTTTTCTTTTTATGCCAAAAATCATTAGGATATTATGTAAAGATCATGTTCCATGAAGATATTTTGTAAATTTCCTACTGTAAATATATCAAATGTAGTATTAGTAGTTATATGCATTGCTAAGGACTTCATTTGGACAACTTTAAAGGCAATTTTCTCAATATTTTGATTTTTCTGCACCCTCAGATTTTCAAATAGTTTTAATGCGACCAAATATTGCCATATCCAAACAAACCATACAGCAATGGAAAACGTATTTATTCAGATTTCAGGTGATGTATACATCTCAATAAAAAAAAAAAAAAACCTTTACGAGTGTTTTTTTTGCTCCAGGGACACATATTAATGTTTTATTCCTATAACTCATATACCATGGTGCTGTAAGAAAATCCAAAGGTTATGATAGTAATCTTTTTTTTTTAGTTGAGAGCAGTACAGGTGGGCACTAGGTGGCGCTTTAGCTTTAAAATTGAGTTTGAATACGTGTTGAGTCGAGTATATACAAATAAAATGTTTTAGTTACTATTGATGGAGCTTCTTTCATCTTAGTCCAATTAAAAATCATAATTTAGATGTACTTTATAATGTATTGGAAGAATGTTTTACGAATTCTACTAGGTGAACGGCTTTTCACATTAATATTAATTACGTAAGGTGACGTTGGTCTTGTAGTCCTATCCGATTGGCCAAAAAGGCGGGCGCAGTTGGGAATTACCGAATCCAGTTTCAGTGACGGCGGGACTTATGAATATTAATTAGGACATCTGAATGGACGCTTTAAACGTTACCAAGCAACGCCTGAAGTCCCGTATTCATATTCATGAGCTAAACGGATGGATAGAGTTGTAGCTGCGGGCTTCATATCTTGAGAAAGAGTTTGACGGGTCAGGCCGCAACTTTATCCCGCCTTATGATCAAAACGAGGCGTGTTTATTTAACAGAATATGAACTACAGCAGCACTTTCGCTTTATTCTGTTACGTGTAACTCCCGACCAGTGATTGACACACACTTGAAGTCGCAGCGGACACTGAAGGTTTGTTTATTATTCATCTTTACTGACTCTTAATTCATTTTTGCTCTCCTGCTGCGCTACTTTGAGTTTTTGTACAACGATCAATCACGTTACATATTTTTTTATATGTTATACATGCATGAAATGTAACATTTATGTGTGTTTAATCATTGTAAGAACTGATTACAGTCGGTGGTTGTGCTTCAGTATGGCTCGTGAACGCGCATGAGGCTGGCAGCATGTCATAGAAAGCGAGAGCAGATGTGAAATAGTGCATGAAATCTCACAGATTATGCAAAACCAGCTGAAAGTTAGATAAATGTATGCGTTTTTTTATTAAAATGGTTGGATGTTAAAAAAAGAGCTTGAGATTTGGTATACAGTTATATATTAGCAGTTCACATGATTTCTGAAGGATTATGTGACACTGAAGACTGGAGAAATGATGATAAATACAGCTTTGATCACAGAAATAAATTACTGTTTACAATATATTCACATAGAAAGCAGTTATTTTAAATTGTAATAATATTTCACAATATTACAGATTTTTCTGTATTTTTGTAAAATAAATACAGCCTAGGTGAGCATAAGAGACGTCTTTCAAAAAACATAAAAACTCGCTTATTACTTACCAATTACTTTTGACCGGTAGTGTACAGTATATACTGTGTGTGTCATGCATTTTTAATTCATAAAAAGGGGGTCATATTTAGTCTCCTAAGACCCAGGAAAACAAAGTCAAAATTTAAAAAAGATTTAATTTTGTGAAACATTATAACGTATTCATATGTTATGATATGACCTCGTAAGTGGACACCAGAACATGAAATGACACATATATTTTTTTTTTCTTCATTCACCAATACATTTTTAGGTTTCAGGATATTTTTTTTAACCCAACTTTGTTTAAAGACGATTCTCAACTATGTTATGAAAGATATAATTGATATACCATTTTAATTTATTCAATAAAATGGCCATACACATGTTTTCCCATTCAATGCAATGGATGTGCATATTAATGTGTTCTTGGAGCATGTAATGGAAAAAAAGGTGTAATGATGGGAGTAATAGTTGGAAACATTTTCATTTTAATATCTAATATTTTATATGGCATTTCTATTCACTTCTTGTGTCTCCCAATGCCTGATAAACATGCTTAAAGTCCCAGTGTCCTCTACAGAGGTCATGTATGAAATCAATGCCCTGTTCTGTAACAGAAAGTCATATTTTGATTAGAAACCCCATAACATTTTCCTAAAATAGAAATAGAAAAAAATATAGTTTAAAGTAGTTTTAGATGACGTTTAGCCACACAGAAGGAGGTAGGTATGTGCTCAGGAATGACACTTTTCTTGGTTTTTCCCAACTGGTCTGACGTCTTTGTCAAGCCTCACTCCAGCGGTATGAATGCTCTCTCTGTCACTGTGTGACTTCTCCCACCGGTTTGGCTCAGGAATCATGACGACCCGGGTCTGTGTTGGATCAGCGAGTGACCAAAGCATCTATTGTGTATGTCGTGCAAACAGAACACATTTACAGGCGTACAGTACATGCTTTGGTCTCTCTGAGAGGATAGAGCTGTAGCAAATGCCAGAGTTTCTTTCATATTCAGTTCTAGCCTTAGTTTGAACGTGATCCAGATTTTGACCAGGAGCAGATGTTGACACTTGGAGCGATCCATGGAGTTGTTCGGATGGAAAAACAGCAGGGCGTGGGAGGACAACCAGACTATTAGACTGTGTGTTGAGATAGAGATATCTAATTAAAGACAATGTTTTAGTTTTACTTGACACCATCCAGGAAGAAAAGAATCCCCAACAAAGTCTCTGTTATATTCTGGTCTCTAGATATCACATCATAACCACAAGCAATAGTAATAATAGTATTGCGTGCCTAAAACTGAAGTCTTGTATCCACTTTAACAGACCTAGAGGAAGTTGAACCGCAATGGAGCTGAAGACTGAGGACTGAACACTGCGCGATCGCTGAGCCGAACAGAAGCGGTTCTGATGGCGTACAGCGGCCCGTCTGGTCTGCTGGAGGCGTGTGTGGTGGCTGGAGTATCAAATGAGCGTCTGAAAGAGCTGTGCCTGGTGAGACATCTCAAACTCCTTCAGTCTATGCAAAACGCTGAGCAAAAAATTAAATAAATACAATTCTGTATGAAATTGTATTATAGTAATTAACAAAAAAATTCTAATAAAATGTTATTACTGTCAAATCGATTAATCGCATTCAAAATAACTGTTTGTGTTTACATAATAATATTATTAATAGCAATTATTTATAATAAAATCTTTTTATTTTATAGAAATGTTACATTTATTAATTTATTATTATAATTAATTATAGTATAATATTTGTATAAAAAATACTATATATTAGGGGTGTAACGGTACACAAAACTGACGGTTCGGTACGAGTTCGGTACAGCAGTTTTACAAAATTGCTTTTTATTTATTTTTTATATTTAACAGTGGTTTACTGGAGAAAAAAGTGTCCTTGAATGAATTAAATTATATCTAAAAGTTTATTTAAGATATTTCTGTAAATTATATAGGGAGCCCTTACTTGTACATTAATATTAAAGGTTCACAACAGAGCCCAAACTATTAGCCTAAATTCAGTTGCTATTCATTTTTAGGTATAATAATCAACACTCAAATAACACATTGTGTGCAAATATGTAAACTTCACATAAGGCAGTTTTTGCATTAACTTCTAAATCTAATTATAAAATAGTTTTTTTCTCCAAATCGTTGTTGAAATATAATAATTTATATACAGTGTCTGTCATTTTCATGACAGGTTTATTTAACATGCATGAAATAATCAAGACATCACTAACAGGTTAAGTAGAATATAATGAATATAACGGCTAATATAGAGCATATATTTAGCGAAAGAGTTGATTTCTCTAGTGAATAAAATTCTGTGGACACTGAATGACTGCCTGAGGTAAATGTGATGCTAACGTTACATGACATTGTTTAGTTCACAAGCAGTTATATTGACATCTTTCCGCAGTTGAAACACTGATTTAGCGATTACACCACATATAGGCCTATACATGACAGTAAATTGTAATGTATCCTCAGCATACCTTCAGATCGTCATTCATGTTTATTCTTGAATCTTTAGTAACAGATGATCGATCGCCTTCACAGATGATCGCGTTCACGCGCGTGCGCGTCGCGCGGCCGCTTGAACTGTGGTCAGTGACCAGTCACGCCACATAGAGCGTCAAAACGGCATTTATCGTTTGAATTTCGTGATAAAATGGACTGAATACTTAATATGTTCGTGTGGGAACTCGGATTGAAGTGTGTTCCGCGCTTACAACAAGCCGACTGTTAACTGTTAAACATTACATTCATGACCGTTCGGTACACGCGTGCACCGTACCGGAAGCCCTGTACCGAAACGGTTCAATACGAATACTTGTACCGTTACACCCCTACTATATATATATAAATATTCATCCATCCATCCATCCATCTTCTTCCGCTTATCCGGGGCCGGGTCGCGGGGGCAGCAGTCTAAGCAGAGATGCCCAGACTTCCCTCTCCCTAGACACTTCCTCTAGCTCTTCCGGGGGGACACCGAGGCGTTCCAAGGCCAGCCGGGAGACATAGTCCCTCCAGCGTGTCCTTGGTCTTCCCCGGGGCCTCCTCCCGGTTGGACATGCCCGAAACACCTTCCCGGGAAGGCGTTCAGGAGGCATCCGGAACAGATGCCCGAGCCACCTCAGCTGTCCCCTCTCGATGTGGAGGAGCAGCGGCTCTACTCCGAGTTCCTCCCGAGTGACTGAGCTCCTCACCCTATCTCTAAGGGAGCGCCCAGCCACCCTGCGGAGAAAGCTCATTTCGGCCGCCTGTATCCGGGATCTTGTCCTTTCGGTCATGACCCAAAGCTCATGACCATAGGTGAGAGTAGGAACGTAGATTGACCGGTAAATCGAGAGCTTCGCCTTACGGCTTAGCTCTTTCTTCACCACGACAGACCGGTACATCGACCGCATTACTGCAGAAGCTGCACCGATCCGTCTGTCAATCTCCCGTTCCATCATCCCCTCACTCGTGAACAAGACCCCTAGATACTTGAACTCTCCACCAACCTGAAGTGGGCTAGCCACCCTTTTCCGACTGAGGACCATGGCCTCGTATTTGGAGGTGCTGATCCCCATCCCAGCCGCTTCACACTCGGCTGCAAACCGTCCCAGTGCATGCTGAAGGTCCTGGTTAGAAGGGGCCAACACGACAACGTCATCCGCAAAGAGCAGAGACGAAACCGTGTGGTCCCCAAACCTGACACCCTCCGGCCCTTGGCTGCGCCTAGAAATTCTGTCCATAAAAATTATGAACAGAACCGGCGACAAAGGGCAGCCCTGCCGGAGTCCAACATGCACCGGGAACAAGTCTGACTTACTGCCGGCAATGCGGACCAAACTCCTGCTTCGTCATACAGGGACCGGACAGCCCTCAGCAAAGGACCCCGGACCCCATATTCCCCCAGCACCCTCCACAGGACACCACGAGGGACACAGTCGAATGCCTTCTCCAAATCCACAAAACAAATGTGGACTGGTTGGGCAAACTCCCATGAACCCCCCAGCACCCTGGAAAGGGTATAGAGCTGGTCCAGTGTTCCACGACCAGGACGAAAACCACACTGTTCCTCCTGAATCCGAGGTTCCACTATCGGCCGAATTCTCCTCTCCAGTACCCTGGCATAGACTTTCCCGGGGAGGCTGAGAAGTGTGATCCCCCTATAGTTGGAACACACCCTCCGGTCCCCCTTCTTAAAAAGAGGGACCACCACCCCGGTTTGCCATCCCAGAGGCACTGTCCCCGACCGTCACGCGATGCTGCAGAGGCGTGTCAGCCAAGACAGCCCCACAACATCCAGAGACTTGAGGTACTCAGGGCGGATCTCATCCACCCCCGGTGCCTTGTCACCGAGGAGTTTCTTGGGTGGACTTCAGCTTGGGTGATGGACGAGTCCTCCTCTGAGCCCCCAGCCTCTGCTTCCTCAATGGAAGACGTGACGGCGGGATTGAGGAGATCCTCGAAGTATTCCTTCCACCGTCCGACAACATCCCCAGTCGAGGTCAACAGCCGCCCATCGCCACTGTAAACAGCATTGGTAGGGCACTGCTTCTCCCTCCTGAGGCGCCGGACGGTTTGCCAGAATCTCTTCGAGGCCAGCCGATAGTCCTTTTCCATGGCCTCACCGAACTCCTCCCAGGCCCGAGTTTTTGCTTCCACAACCACCCGGGCTGCAGTCCGTTTAGCCTGCCGGTACCTGTCAGCTGCCTCAGGAGTCCCACAAGCCAGCCAGGCCCGATAGGACTCCTTCTTCAGCTTGACGGCATCCCTTACTTCCGGTGTCCACCACCGGGTTCGGGGATTGCCGCCTCGACAGGCACCGGAGACCTTGCGTCCACAGCTCCGAGCAGCCGCTTTGACAATGGAGGTGGAGAACATGGTCCACTCGGACTCAATATCTCCAGCCTCCCTCGGGATCCGATCGAAGTTCTGCCGGAGGCAGGAGTTGAAGATCTCTCTGACAGGAGACTCGGCCAAACGTTCCCAGCAGATCCTCACAGTACGTTTGGGTCTACCGAGTCTATCCAGCTTCCTCCCCCGCCATCGGATCCAACTCACCACCAGGTGGTGATCAGTTGACAGCTCCGCCCCTCTCTTCACCCGAGTGTCCAAGACATACGGCCGCAGGTCAGATGAAACGACCACAAAGTCGATCATTGACCTACAACCTAGGGTGTCCTGGTGCCATGTGCACTGATGAACACCCTTATGCTTGAACATGGTGTTCGTTATGGACAAACTGTAACTAGCACAGAAGTCCAATAACTGAACACCACTCGGGTTCAGATCAGGGATCAGTTCCTCCCAATCACGCCCCTCCAGGTTTCACTGTCATTGCCCACGTGGGCGTTGAAGTCCCCCAGTAGAACGATGGAGTCCCCAGTCGGAGCACTCTCCAGCACCCCTCCCAGGGACACCAAGAAGGCCGGGTACTCTGCACTGCTGTTTGGCCCGTAGGCACACACAACAGTGAGAGACCTATCCCTGAGCCGAAGCCGCAGGGAAACGACCCTCTCGTTCACCGGGGTAAACTCCAACACATGGCGGCAGAGCTGGGGGGCTATAAGCAAACCCACACCAGCCCGCCGCCTCTCACCATGGGCAACTCCAGAGTGGTGAAGAGTCCATCCCCTCTCGAGGAGTGTGGTTCCAGAGCCCAAGCCGTGCGTGGAGGTGATTCCGACTATCTCTAGTCGGAACCTCTCAACCTCACGCACAATCTCAGGCTCTTTCCCCGCCAGCGAGGTGACATTCCATGTCCCAAGAGCCAGTTTCCGTGTCCAGGGATCGGGTCGTCTAGGCCCCCGCCTTCGACTGTTGCCCGATTCGCTTTGCACCGGCCCCTTACGGTCCCTCCTGTGAGTGGTGAGCCCACGGTAAGGTGTCCCCACGTCGCTCCTTTGGGCTGAGCCCGGCCGGACCCCGTGGGGGAAGGCCCAGCCACCAGGCGCTCGCATACGAGCCCCAACCCCAGGCCTGGCTCCAGGGTGGGGCCCCGGCTGCGCCGTACCGGGCGACGTCACGGTCCTTGTTTTTTTTTCTTCATAAGGGGTTTTTGAACTGCTCTTAGTCTGACCCGTCACCTAGGACCTGTTTGCCTTGGGAGACCCTACCAGGGGCATATAGCCCCGGACAACGTAGCTCCTAGGGTCATTCGGGTACTCAAACCGCTCCACCACGTTAAGGTGGCAGTTCATGGAGGATGAATATTCATATATTCATATATTTGTGCTTGTTTGGTTATTCCAAGTTAATATCCTTATATATATATATATATATATATATATATATATATATATATATATATATATATATATATATATATATTTCACTTTACGTCACTTCACTTTCACTTTCACTTACACACACACACACACACACACACACACACACACACACACACACACACACACACACACACACAGTGTGTGTGTAGTGTTTTCATCTTTTATGGGGACTTTCCATAGGCGTAATGGTTTTTATACCGTACATACCGTATATTCTATCCCCCTACACTGCCCCTAAACCTAACCCTCACAGGAGACATTCTGCAATTTTACATTTTCAAAAAACATCACTTAGTCTGATTTATAAGATGTTTTCCTCATGGGGACCTAAAAATGTCCCCACAAGGATGAGGATTTCGGATATTGCTATCTTTGTGGGGACATTTTGTCCCCATAACGTGATGATTACCAGTCCACACACACACACACACACACACACACACACACACACACACACACACACACACACACACACACACACACACACACACACACACATATATATATATGTATGTGTGTATATATATATATATATATATGTGTGTTTGAAAGTGAAAGTGACGTGTGGCCAAGTATGGTGACCCATACTTGGAATTTGTGCTCTGCATTTAACCCATCCAAGTGCACACACACATTAGTGAATACACACACACACACCGTGAACACACACCCGGAGCAGTGGGCATATTGCTGCGGCGCCCGGTGAGCAGTTGGGGGTTCGGTGCCTTGCTCAAGGGTCACCTCAGTCGTGATATCGACCGACAATTCCTGCTGGACACACACACACACACACACACATACACATATATATATATATATATTACACACACACATATATACAGATACACACACATATGTATGTATGTATGTGTGTATATATATATATATATATATATATATATATATATATATATATATATATATATATATATATATATATATATATAGGCTGCATTTATTTGATCAAAAATACAGTAAAACGGTAATATTGGGAAATATTGTAAATATTTAAAATAACTGTTTTCTATTTGAATATATTTTAAAATGTTTTTAAAAACTGAGACTGACTAAATCCAGAAGAACTGCGGCAGTGTCTTTAAGACACTTGAAGAAACCTGATAACATGCCTAAAGGCACGTTCACACCAAGAATGATAACTATAAAGATATAATTTTGTTTATTTTAAGCGTGTCTACCGCTTTAAATGCTCAGCAGGATGGATTCTGATTGGCTGCCAATGTTTTTATTGTTCATCAGCTGGATAAAATCGTTCTGAAAGTGATTCCAGCGATATCGTTTCTCTATATCGTTATCGTTACAGCTGTGGTGGGAACTGCTATTCTTTATGATTGAGAACGTTATCCTTATAGTTATCATCCTTGGTGTGAACGGGCCTTAAGACTTCCGCACAGAATATATACATTCACGTTCATATAAAAAGTTTCCAAAATATAATTGTGTATGTAGTATATACAAACTATATGTAGGTGTGTATGCAGAATGTTAACTTTGTTGATGTTGTTTGGCTGCAGGGTAGAGATAAAGATCTGCCGGTGGAGGCGGAGGTGCTGCAGGTCCACGCGCCACCGTTTGTGACGAAGGAGAGTTCCAGTAACGGTGTTGATCAGGATCACGCTCCGGCCTTCAGCCGAGCCCAGCGGAGACGCTCCTTCAAGAAGAGGGACCGACCGGTTTCCACCATCAACGATTCCGGCAAAATCAACGGATCAGCGGTGTCAGACGACCTCAGCGTCCCGCAGAACATCGACCTCATAGCCCTGCCGCAGCTCTGTTTCCCAGGTAGCATTCGCAGACGCCTCCGTCTATAATTGACCTATCGGTAAGCCCCGCCCCCCTTAGTTACTGTTGCTAACTCGGACAAACAAACGGAGTTGCTATAGAGACAGAGCGTATTTAGGCCACGCCTACACACACGGGGAAGGGAACAATCCAACGCTCTCCATTGACTTTGCATTGCGTGAGGCTGCATCCTTGTCATTTCGGACGGGAAAAAAAACAGAACAATGTCTAAAAGCTGATATGTGACAAAGTGTACAGCAAACAAGCTAAAAAACACAGAAATAAGTTTTTATAAGCTGTCGACACAAAAAAACGAGAGTTTAAGGAGACAAAAGTGGATAAAGGCAGTAAAACGTGACGCTTCAGCAGGAAGAATGGGTACATTTTGGGATCCTGACACTCAGTATGTCTCAGTATGTGTATATGTGCAGTAAATATGTTGTCACTGTTAAGTCAAATATCCAAATGTCAGTTTTATATATGATATTTCCTGTCGCTGATTACGTTCCCCTCTAGTGGGTGTGGCTCTCAGTGTAATATAACGTGTCTCAATGGCCTGAATCCACTTTTTTGTTCTTAAAAGCTCGTTTTTTGGGTCAACAGCTTATAAAAACGTCTGTGTTTTTGGTTGTGGGTTTTGTTTAGCTTGTTTGCTGTACACTTTGTCACATATCTGCTTTTAGACATTGTTCTGTTTTTTGTTATAAGTCCGAAATGACAAGGATGCCGCTTCACGCAATGCAAAGTCAATGGAGAGCATTCGATTGTTTCCCCCCCCCGGTGGGCGTGGCCTTCAGATTATGACGAGTGTCGCTCTGTCTCTATATCTTACAGTGACAGCTGTCAGTGTGAAAACTTTATCCCAAGATGTTTTTGGACACAGAATGTAGCGTATATCCCGTCCGAATGATGGCCAAACTTTACTGATGGTTTATCAAGTTTATTATGTCCTTTTTCACTCCAAAAAATCATCGTAAGAGCTGAACAAACAAAGCAGAAGAAGTGCGCATTAACGTCTCATTCACAAACTCTCTCTCTCCGTTGCTTTACCATTAACACACACAGCAAATTACACAAAAACAAACAAACAAACATATACACAGAGCTTATGACTTTTCGGGGGTGCAGTTAATAACTGATAAACTTTGTATCTGCAAAACAACTCCGATAAACTGCGTGCGAGCTCTTCCTTTCACTACCCGTAGACTATAATACCCATCAAAATAAGAGTCCTCCTTATAGGACAGATAATGCAGACCTTAAACATATCTAAAATTTAATTAATTTACATATAACCAGTTTAATATGGAGAGGCACTGAAATGTGTTTTTGACCTACAGTGTTACATGACGTGAGAACAGTTAGTTATTTCGGTTTGTATGTTAGCAGGGACTTCAATCGTAACTTAATGAGAGTTTGACAAACAGAAAATCCTCTCAGGATCTCTGGAGTCAGTGTTGCAGTGCCTCAGGCACGACATTTGAGCATTTTTGTAGCATAAACACCATCAAACCGATGAGAGCTTCGGATTTTCCAATGTTTCTCTATGGCGCTGAAACCTAAAGATGTCCGAGTTCCGGTCCCAGCGCAACTGATACTCAACTGCTATTGGCTCATCTGCGTTCGAGGGGAGGGGCTTACCGATAGGTCAATTCAGAATCTTACAGTAACTCTAACTCTAGTGTGGTTTGTCATTGTTCAGATGGTTTGAGAATAACCAATGAGTGCGGAGAAGACTCCTATCATTTCCTGGTGTTCACGGATGTGTTCGGGACCCAGACACACGGGGTGGTGGCTCAGTACTGCAAACCTATTCAGGTGAGGTGTCATAAACACTCTTATTGATAACTACTATATCAAATGTGTCTACATAGTTAATAAACAAACATGCAAGAGGTGTTTCAGTCCTTCAACGATATTTTGAACTTTCATGTTTTTTAAAGAAATCTCTTCTGCTCACCAAGGCTGCATTTATTTGATGAAATACAGTAATATTGTGAAATATTATTACAATTAAAAATTACTGTTTTCTATTTGAATAGATAGTAAAGTGTAATTTCTTCCTGTGATCAAAGCTGCATTTATCATCATTACTACAGTCTTCAGTGTCACATGATCCTTCAGAAATCACTCTGATATGAGGATTTGAGGATCAAAAAACATTTATTATTATTATCAATGTTAAAAACAGTTGTGCTATATAAATAAAATATATTACTTAATGTATAATATAATGAAAAATATGTATTATTTACATATCTCCATTCTGTCACCTGATTTTTGGTTCCTTGCCTCTGTTGCCTTTGGCTTGCTCAGTTGGGGACACTAAATATTTAACTATGTTACTGATCAGTTCATTTCAATCATCATAAAGTCATAATTAAGAGATAAAATGTGGAAAATATGATTTTAAATGTCCTCATTATTAGATAAAAAGTCAAAAATATGATTTTAAAATTCATTATAGTGAGATAAAAAGTCAAAAATAAGACATTCAAAGTCATAATTAAGAGATAAAATGTTGAAAATATGATTTTAAATGTCCTCATTATTAGATAAAAAGTCAAAAATATGATTTAAAAATTCATAATAGTGAGATTAAAAGTCGAAAATACGACATGCTAAGTCATAATTAAGAGATAAAATGTTGAAAATATGATTTTAAATGTCCTCATTATTAGATAAAAAGTCAAAAATATGATTTAAAAATTCATAATAGTGAGATTAAAAGTCGAAAATACGACATGCTAAGTCATAATTAAGAGATAAAATGTTGAAAATATGATTTTAAATGTCCTCATTATTAGATAAAAAGTCAAAAATATGATTTTAAAATTCATAATAGTGAGATAAAAAGTCAAAAATATGATTTAAAAATTCATAATAGTGAGATTAAAAGTCGAAAATACGACATGCTAAGTCATAATTAAGAGATAAAATGTTGAAAATATGATTTTAAATGTCCTCATTATTAGATAAAAAGTCAAAAATATGATTTTAAAATTCATAATAGTGAGATAAAAAGTCAAAAATAAGACATTCAAAGTCATAATTAAGAGATAAAATGTTGAAAATATGATTTTAAAGGTCCTCTATTAGATAAAAAGTCAAAAATATGATTTAAAAATTCATAATAGTGAGATTAAAAGTCGAAAATACGACATGCTAAGTCATAATTAAGAGATAAAAAGTCAAAAATATGATTTTAAAATTCATAATAGTGAGATAAAAAGTCAAAAATAAGACATTCAAAGTCATAATTAAGAGATAAAATGTTGAAAATATGATTTTAAAGGTCCTCTATTAGATAAAAAGTCAAAAATATGATTTTAAAATTCATAATGGTGAGATAAAAAGTCAAAAATAAGACATTCAAAGTCATAATTAAGAGATAAAATGTTGAAAATATGATTTTAAATGTCCTCATTATTAGATAAAAAGTCAAAAATATGATTTTAAAATTCATAATAGTGAGATAAAAAGTCAAAAATAAGACATTCAAAGTCATAATTAAGAGATAAAATGTTGAAAATATGATTTTAAATGTCCTCATTATTAGATAAAAAGTCAAAAATATGATTTAAAAATTCATAATAGTGAGATTAAAAGTCGAAAATACGACATGCTAAGTCATAATTAAGAGATACAATGTTGAAAATATGATTTTAAATATCCTCATTAGATAAAAAGACAAAAACATGATTTTAGAATTCATAGTAGTGAGATTAAAAGTCGAAAATATGACATGCTAAGTTCATTGTGAGATGAACAGTTGAAATTAGAAATTTAAAGATTCTGAGGTAAAAATTCTGACTTAAAAATCTAAATTATGATCCTAATTATGAGATAAAAAGCTGGAATCAGGGGCCAGTTGCATAAACTAAGCCATTATGTTAAGACAGTGTCTCAAGGTCTAGAATGAGCCACTAGCAGTTAGTCAAAGGGCATTCAGTCTGACTTTTCATATCAAATTAGGCCAGTCTATGTTTTTCTATGTTTTTATGTTCTATGTATTTAAGAGATGAAATCATGCTTGTTGTTTTTTTAAATGCGCTTTTAATTTTTTGATTCACACTTCTAATAATAATATTTACATTATTGTTTTCATTTTGTGCAATATATTTTTTACACAGGGTGTCCGGGGGTCCTTAAAAAGTCTTAAATAAGGACAAAATGTCTTATCATTGGACAAAGCGCAGCCCCCCCCCCCCCCCCACCAAACAAGATTTATACATGTTGTTTGTTTTATTCCCAGTGTGACTATTGTAAATCTAACATAATGACATGGTAAATGTGGCATCCTAATTTTGATTAAAAAAAAAAGTTTCTGGAAATGATCACCACAAAATCAGTCATTTTGATCTCACAAAAAATGATATATTATATTATGGACTGAAATCCTGGTGGGATTGAGCTATGAGGAAGTGCAAGTTTATTAATACTTTGTTCAATTTGAATAAATGAATTTGCTTTGCAAGTAATTTTGTGATTCTGCATTTCCTTTGTACGTTTTAGTAGTAGGTCTTAAAGGGCCCATGGCATGAAAATTTCATTTTATGAGGTTTTTTAACATTAATATGAGTTCCCCTAGCCTGTATATGGTCCCCAAGTGGCTAGAAATGTTGATGAGTGTAAACCAAGTTCTGGCTGTCTTTCTTTGCCTTTGAGAAAATGAGAGCCCAGATGAGCTGATCTGGAATTTTCCTGTTATGATGTCATACCAGGAAAGGTTACCTCCCCTTCCTCTGCAACATAATCTAACACTCATTTCAAATGCAAAGATGTCAGCCAATCACAACAGTGGGTGTTTTCACTGAAGTCTCACAGCAGACACGCCCCTTGAAACAGGGCATTCTAGCCAACAGTATAGAACAAATGCCTTTTATTTCTAAATTATGATTTTTTTAAATGTAAAAATCATACTAACAATATAAGTACACCTCAGGAAACATTATAAAATAATAGAAAAATGCCATGCCATGGGACCTTTAAATTTAATTCATAATGGTCTTAAAAGGGTCTTAAAAAGTCTTAAATTTGACTCTGTGAAGCCTGCAGATACCCTGTTTACATGCGTTTGTACATTTTGAAATCAGTTTTTACAACAGAACTTAATCAAAAACTTAATGTAGCTTTGCATCTAAAACTAAATTAATTTCCTGTCAATTTCTCTGAAGCATCTGTGTTGTGAAAAGAGCTGGAGAAATAAAACTGACTTGACTTGATTTGTAATAATGATTAAATTCCTTTATAAATCTTTCCAGAATGCAGTCGCTAATTCATCTGTCATGTTTGTTGTGTTGTTGTAGTTCCAGCAAGATAATGTGATGCATAAAAACGGCCATCAGTCGGCCAAACTCCAGCGTCTGTACACCACATACTGCATATGTGTCATCTCCAAATATCCATATTATAATGCCCTCAGAGACTGTCTGTCCTGGTAAGACCCGAATTCTTCTTATTATTGAGCTGAAGCATGAAATTAAGTATTATCTGTAACTGTTTGATCTCTCACAGTTTCTTGCTCCAGCTGAAGACCTCCCGCATGTCCGAGTTTGAAGAGCAGGTGAAGGAGTTTTCCGCCAAACTGGCACTGGTGCCCATCCCGCCTCCCGGACCGCTGCATGTGGTGAGTGTCTTTATTCCCTGACCGTCCTGCTGGAAATGTTCACATATAGACCAGCACTATAACTTTAGTTATATATCCGGCTAACCTACTTTAATGTTGGTGTTTGTGAATGTTTCTGTAGGTGTTTAATCTCAGACCCCTTCGGATTGAACTCCCCT
This sequence comes from Gobio gobio, assembly GCF_949357685.1. NCBI lineage: Eukaryota > Metazoa > Chordata > Actinopteri > Cypriniformes > Gobionidae > Gobio > Gobio gobio. Next base: position 52,361,510 of record NC_137104.1, on the reverse strand, counting down.
CCAGACTGGATGTGGATCGGCCCGTCTTGGACCTCGATCTTCACCTGCCGTTTCTGTGTTTCAAACCCAAGCAGATCCTGCAGGTCAGTCGCTTTAGCAAGGGTTATTATCGCTAAATTAAACTATTAAATACATTTTTGTTCATTAAAATAAAGCTAAAATCAAATATAAATGTTAGCTGAAAAACTTGGACTATATGAACATTAGAAATGTTGCCTTGGCTGAAAAAATTTAATTACTAACTGGAAATCAAAAACTTAAACTGAAATAAAAATAAATTAAACCTAAATAGTAGTAATATATAAAAAAAGATGAAATAACAAAATATTAATTAATAAACTAAAATGATAAAATATGAATGAATGATCAAATAAAAGCTAAAATACTAAAATAACATTGGCGATCTAGCATTTTGCATCTAGATCAGCACCAAACCAGTATAAACTGGTTTAACCTGACTCTGAATGTGAACTGGTATGCTCATATATGTTCTTCTTGTTCCTCTCAGATCATCAGCTGTATCCTGATGGAGCAGAGGGTGGTGTTTCTGTCCACCAACTGGGCCAAACTCACGCTAGTCGCCGAATGCTTCATGATGTTCATTCACCCGCTGCGCTGGCAGCATCCGTTCGTACCCGTCCTGTCCCGCCAAATGCTGGACTTCATCATGGCGCCCACGGCCTACCTGATGGGCTGCCACACATACCACTTCGAGGAGGTCTCAGAGGTACGGGCACTTCATATCCTACTTGGGTTAACTGCATGACTGCACTCCTTTGTAAATGTTTTGCAAGACATTTACAGGACTTTTTCAGTGGTTTATGATTTATATATATATAAAAAAATATATGTATGATACAGTAGTGGCCAAAAGTGATGCCCAGCCACTTTACCCTTTATTCAAGTATTATTAAAAGTATTATTAGCCAAGCTGTCATACAAATAAATTATAAACGCATGCAAAAACAAGAGAGAACCAATTAAATATTAATAACTGATTATGTTGTAGTCAATATGCTTTTTCCTGTGAGCTTTTTGCTTTTCTATACATTTTTCTTGCGTAGAAAAATAAATCCTGTAGCTGTAATTTACCCCTTATAAATCATTTTGCCAGATAAATACCTTAACCAAGGTCAGTGTTTTGTTCTTCCCTCATATTAACACAAGGTTTAGGAGTGTGTTTATGGGGATTCTTCTAGAAGCGCATTTGTGAGGTCAGGCACTGATGTTGGACGAGAAGGCCTGGCTCTCAGTCTCCGCTCTAATTCATCCCAAAGCTGTTCTATCGGGTTGAGGACAGGACTCAAGTTCCTCCACACCAAACTCCTCATCCATGTCTTTATGGAGACGCTTTGTGCACTGGTCAGTCATGCTGGGACAGGAAGGGGCCGTCCCCAAACTGTTCCCACAAAGTTGGGAGCATGAAATTGTCCAAAATGTCTTGGTGAAGCAATAAGAGTTCCTTTCACTGGAACTAAAGGGTCAAACCCAACCCCTTAAAAACAACCCCACCCTATAATCCCCCCTCCACCAAACTTTACTCTTGGCACAATGCAGTCAGGCAAGTCCTGACCTTTTGGCAACCGCCAAACCCAGACTCGTCCATGGGATTGCCAGACAGAGAAGCGTGATTGGTCACTCCAGAGAACACGTCTCACTGCTCTAGAGTCCAGTGGTGGCACGCTTTACCCCACTGCATCCCACGCTTTGCATTGCACTTGGTGATGTAAGGCTTGGATGAGCTGCTCGGCCAAGGAAACCCATTCCATGAAGCTCTACACACTGTTCTTGAGCTCATCTGAAGGCCACAGAAGTTTGGAGGTCTGGAGCTCTTGACTCTGCAGAAAGCTGGCGACTTCTGTGACCCTCAGCATGCGCTGACCCCGCTCTGTGATTTCACTTCATGGCTGAGTTGCTGTTGTTCCCAGTTGCTTACACTTTGTTATAACACCACTAACAGTTGAGCGTGGAATATTTAGTGACTGATTCTTGTGTCTTTTTACAGGAGATTGATGATCTGGTTCTTATAGACATTGACCAAGGAACAGTGTTGTCTTCAAGTTTAGACAGACTTGATATTCCAGATGTGCCACTGACAGTCAGAGATTGTTTTGTATTCCGGTAAGAGACTCAGTATCACTGTTCCACTTTTCATACCATGTACATAATAAGCCATTTTCTGTGTGAATATATATTAAAATGTAATTTATTCCTGTGATCAAAGCTGAATATTCAGCATCATTACTCCAGTCTGCAGTGTCACATGATCCTTCAGAAATCATTCTAATATGATGATTTGATGATCAAGAAACATTTATGATTATTATCAATGTTCAAAACAGTTGTGCTGCTTCATATTTTTGTGGAAACCATGATACATTTTGTTTTTCAGGATTATTGGATGATTAGAAAAGCATAACTTTCTTCGATCCAGGCACCAAACAGAATTAGAAGAAAGTATTTTAACATGTTAACACTGAAAACATGACACACTTCACTCAGGGTGTCTGTGTAATCACATCATGGCATCCCTCATTTTTAGTTTGAGGTGATTCACTGGGTTGAACATGATCCTGCTGTGTACAAAGCATCAAACTCAAAGGAGCCCAGAGACGCAATTAAGTTAATTACTTGTAATGAACATAATAGTGCCGAATAAACAGTGTCATCCAAAACACAAGCTGCAGGGTTCAGATGGCGTGCTGTTTCTTCAGTTTAAGGTTGTTGTGTGAATGTGAGCGCTGTGTTTTGTGTGTTTCTGTAGAGCCAAAGGGCTTCAGCTTCACTATGATCTGGATCTGTGTCACGCCGGCAGCCGAACGGACATCAACGAGCTGCGCGCTCACAAGAGACAGTGGCAGCACAAAGTCAACAGCGTCATCCTGAACGTCACCATGGAGCTCATCGTCAACATCTTCAGGTCTGGAGCGCAACCGCTCTGAAGAGCTCACATCTGAGGATTTTTGTGTCTTTATATTATATCTTTGTCTTAATTGTGTATTTTGCATGTTGTATTTGTCATGTTTTACTCTCTTTCTGACCCTTGACATTGTGTTTTGACCTGACAAGACATGAAAGCTATAATTGAAATAAAATATTAAAATAAAATGAAAAATAAATGTTGAAATAACTAAAGCTCAAACTAAAATCTGAAATGTTGCCTTGGCAACTAATTTGAAGTACTAGAATTACAAAAACTGAAATAAAAATGTATTTAAATGGAAATATTTAGACTAATAAAAATGGCAAAGGATCATAAAAATGACTAAAACAAACTAAAATTATATAATGAAAAGAAAACTGAATATAAAAATAAAAGCTATTAATAAATACTATAATAGTATATAGAAGCAGTGCCCTACCAACACTGTTTACAGTGGAGATGGGCACCTGTTGACCTCAACTGGGGATATCGTCGGGCGGTGGAAGGAATACTTCGAGGATCTCCTCAATTCCACCGACATGTCTTCCGTTGAGGAAGCAGTGGCTGGGGACTCAGAGGTGGACTCGTCCATCACTCGGGCTGAAGTCATCAAGGTGGTTAAAAAGCTCCTCGGTGGCAAGGCACCGGTTGGATGAGATCCGCCCAGAGTACCTCAAGTCTCTGGATGTTGTGGGGCTGTCTTGGCTGACACGCCTCTGCAGCATCGCGTGGCGGTCGGGGACAGTGCCTCTGGACTGGCAGACCGGGGTGGTGGTCCCTCTTTTCAAGAAGGGGGACCGGAGAGTGTGTTCCAACTATAGGGGGATCACACTTCTCAGCCTCCCCGGGAAAGTCTATGCCAGGGTACTGGAGAGGAGAATTCGGCCGATAGTGGAACCTCGGATTCAGGAGGAACAGTGTGGTTTTCGTCCCGGTCGTGGAACACTGGACCAGCTCTATACCCTTTCCAGGGTGCTGGAGGGTTCATGGGTGTTTGCCCAACCAGTCCACATGTGTTGTGTTGATTTGGAGAAGGCATTCGACTGTGTTCCTCGTGGCATCCTGTGGAGGGTGCTCTGGGAATATGGGGTCGGCGGCCCCCTGCTTAGGGCTGTTCGGTCCCTGTACGACCAGAGCAGGAGCTTGGTCCGCATTGCCGGCAGTAAGTCAGACTTGTTCCCGGTGCATGTTGGACTCCGGCAGGGCTGCCCTTTGTCACCGGTTCTGTTCATAATTTTTATGGACAGAATTTCTAGGCGCAGCCAAGGGCCGGAGAGTGTCCAGTTTGGGGACCACACGGTTTCGTCTCTGCTCTTTGCGGATGATTTTGTCGTGTTGGCTTCCTCGAGCCAGGACCTTCAGCGTGCACTGGGACGGTTTGCGGCGGAGTGTGAAGTGGCTGGGATGAGAATCAGCACCTCCAAGTCCGAGGCCATGGTTCTCAGTCGGAAAAGGGTGGCTTGCCCGCTTCAGGTGGGTGGAGAGTTCCTGCCTCAAGTGGAGGAGTTCAGGTATCTTGGGGTCTTGTTCACGAGTGAGGGGAGGATGGAACGGGAGATTGACAGACGGATCGGTGCAGCTTCTGCAGTAATGCGGTCGATGTACCGGTCTGTCGTGGTAAAGAAGGAGCTGAGCTGCAAGGCAAAGCTCTCGATTTACCGGTCGATCTACGTTCCTACTCTCACCTATGGTCATGAGCTTTGGGTCATGACCGAAAGGACAAGATCCCGGATACAGGCGGCCGAAATGAGCTTTCTCCGCAGGGTGGCTGGGCGCTCCCTTAGAGATAGGGTGAGGAGCTCAGTCTCTCGGGAGAAACTCGGAGTAGAGCCGCTGCTCCTCCACATCGAGAGGAGCCAGCTGAGGTGGCTCGGGCATCTATTTCGGATGCCTCCTGGATGCCTTCCCAGGGAGGTGTTCCAGGCACGTCCCACCGGGAGGAGGCCCCGGGGAAGACCTAGGACACGCTGGAGGGACTATGTCTCCTGGCTGGCCTTGGAACGCCTCGGGGTTCCCCTGGAAGAGCTAGAGGAAGTGTCTAGGGAGAGGGAAGTCTGGGCGTCTCTGCTTAGACTGTTGCCCCCGCGACCCGGCCCCGGATAAGCGGAAGATGATGGATGGATGGATGGATAAATTATATTAAAATAACACTGATGCAACATGCAATACATGCTTTATTTATTATATTATATTATTACTTTTAATTTTGAGATTGAATGTGACCTTGTGAGATTCTCCTTGTTAAGGCACAATGCTAAAACTTAAATATGTGAATGACCTCAGCTATGATTGGCTAAGCTCTTCTCATTACAGAATCTTGTAATTTACTCTGGATCAAAAGTTGTTATATAGGTTTTATTCTTTAACAGAAGCATCCTGCAGTTTTTCATGCCTATATTTGAATACGGTGTAGAGTTTGGATTCTCTGCCCGAGCCCGCACATGACCCGACCCGTTTGTCTGCTATAGCCTATTTTCTTCTTATTTATTAAATTCAGGCAATTGGCTGATGAAACATTGATTAAAATTAAGATACAATTTATACAAAACGAAATTCACTTTAAAGAAAGGCTTTCTACAAAACAAAACTTAATGAAGTGGTCACAATCATTTCTGAACCACTTGCATCTTTGCACTTTTCATAATCAATATATAACATTATAATATTTAAACATAAATATGAAACAAAATACATTGTTTAATGGCTAAAACAAGTATAGTAGGCTTACAGTACAGATAAATTTAATGTCTGAGAGGGATTTGAGCGAACATTATTTTACCGGTGAGCGGTTCATGAGTGGAGCGCTGGCATAGAGCGGATTTGAAAAAATGCTCTTAGTAATTTTTGTCTTGTTTCTAGTCTAAATATTTAAACATTCTTAAATCAAGATGCATTTACTAGATAAGTACAATATATAATATATGACCTTTGTCCTGCTGCTCTCTGTCACATAGGCCTACCTGAAGCTCATTAATTATGCAGCTCATTATGCGGGCCATTATGTACTTTTGTCATCTCAGGTGATACCCATCATTATTCATTAGATATCACGCCTCCTCGCAAACGGGCTTTGTGAAGAAAAACTGTCTTACAAAATAAATCAGTGTATTGTTTTATGTAAATGAGTAGGCTCAATGATTCTCACATCAGTTTAAAGCAAAAACTCTAGGCAACAACACCCATTAGTCAAAAGTCTTGTGGACCCATATCTATTGTGTGTTTTGAGGCCTTATTTTTAAAACAAATGTTTTTGTTTTCTCAAAAACCATGCATAAACATTTTTCTCTCAAAAATACAAGCATGTACATACATGTTGCTCACATATTATGGTAGCCCAGTTTGTTCTGAATACAGTGTAATTACACTTTTGCCATTAATGTGTTTATAAGCAACTGAAAAAAACAAATGTAAGAGCATGTCAAAACGGCCCCAAACAGCTCAGACTCCTAGGGGTTAAACTGAGCTATGATTGATCTGAAATGCATATTGTCTCTTTTTTTCTGCTTTCTGTAGTGAAGTTTGTGACTTCCTGAACTATGAGCATCGGGTTTTCAACAGCGAGGAGTTCCTCCGGTCCAGAGAGACGACAGATCACACGTTTTACAAAAGGGTAAATAAATGCTCATATTCAGTTCTATACTCAGCATATGCTTCAGTACTAAACTCGTGTGTGTGTTTGTGTGTTCGTAGGTTTTAGACACTCATATATTCCACTCATTTCTGCGGGACCGTTTGAACAGGAAGAATGACGCATTTACTCGCATGCAGCTAAACATCCGTTCAGAGACCCGGAGGTAAATGGATTCTTTCCATCTCCCTCTCTCTCTCAGTTCTCATTCATTAAAGGAATTTTCTGCATTATTTTTCATATGAATTGCTTGTTCGGCATGCCTTCAATTAGCATTTCAGTGCATATTAATAAAGTTTACAGTAAATTACATTCAGGAAAGCAGGCCAGATGTTTTAAAAACCAATATGCAAAGTTACAAATTACTTGCATGAATTGCTCAAACATAAAAATGTTTGATATTTGAGATGTAAAAAGACATGTGGAGAAGACGCTGTTTTCTGCTGCCCAAGTAAATCCACTTCCAAAGGATGAGAATGATACGGTAAAAACGACGCCATCATTACTGTTCGTACCACTAACGCAGAGCTGAAACTCAGATATGCTAATGAGCGTTTGGCGGTCGACCAATCACAACAGACTGAGCAATCTAGCCAATCAGAGCAGAACAGGCTCTCAGAAAGGCGGGGTAAATTATTTTTGTTACATATATATATATAAATTAGGGTATCGATTCAGATGTTCCGATTCGATTTCGATTCTCGATTTGATTTTCGATTCTCGATTCAACTCAATGAATATAGATTTGATACAGATACTATAGGTATTTATAAAAAAGAACAGTGATTGAACATAAGTTTACCGAGTGGGTAATTAAAAAGAAATGAAGAGCCACAAACCTGTATATTAAACTCTTTTTATTTTAGGTACACTCGGGTACATTAAAACAGAACCCATCTCTATATTTCAAATGCATACAATTGTTGAATACAATACAATTTTATTCAAAAAAATTTATTTAAGAAGTATTTTATGCAATATATATATATATATATACTGTATATATACTATTCTAAAACATATAAAGGATATTGGATGATTTTCATAAATTTTCAGTACACGACAAGCTTTTCTTGCGATTTTGCCTATAACCAGTGTTGCCACAGTTACTTTGAAAAAGTAATCTGATTACTGATTACTCCTTTAAAAAGTAACTTAGTTACTTTACAGATTACTTGATTTTAAAAGTAACTAAGTTAGATTACAAGTTACTTTTTTTGTTACATTCAGCAGTTGCCGACAACAGCCCTGCCGCCTCAACATAGAAATGACAACCGTTTTTGCCAACACTCACTTTATTGGAAGTGCATTTTTAACAGTAACGTCAACAATGTGTCTCCTGACATTTTAAGTTGAAATTAAAAAATATTTCCTGAAAAAAAAAACATGTTTTAATAAAAAATGTAATAAAGACAGTCTTTCTTGACTTCACTTAATATAATTACTCTCCCCGAGACGCAAGAAGAAAGCAAAAATATTCATTTTTACTAAGGAAAATTGACTAAGATAGTAACTCACAGTGACTTGAATAAGTTACTTTAGTCTGATTACTGGTTTGGAAATAGTAACGCATTAGATTACTCTAATCTGACTACTTTTTTCCAGTAACGAGTAACGCGTTACTGGCATCACTGCCTATAACCATATCCATAAGTTCCCGCCTCCTCAGCTCGAGCTGACCGATAAATCTCACGCATTGAACCCTCTTACCGGGAAAGTCCCCCACGGGTGTGACGCCCCTGGTCACAGGGAAAAAATAGGCATCATTCCCTCACTCTTAAGTAATGCGGGTGAAGGATGAATCTGTCAGTTTGTTTCTGTTACTGAAAGATAGGGAAGTTAAAACTATATTTAACACAAAAGCAAACCCACACGCCAGTCTGAGCACACCAGAGAAAGCATTGTGCTCAGTTCACATGCGAAGAGGTTTAAAGGCACAGCAGTCAAACATGTCCTGAGAGAGAGAGACTGTAACATGGGCATAAACACTAAAGTATGACTTTTTAAATGCTTTTCAGTATGTACTGCATGTTTGACATAAGTTAGTCCCTTCTTGGTTTAGTTTTTTAGCTGGTCATGGTATTCGATTGCATGCAACTTGACAGGTTTGGTAAGGGATATTGGTCGGTGTTTTTACTTCTGAAACAGTGAGTCATAGATTTCGGGATCCTGTGCATTTACTGTAAACATGTTACCCATTTTCTCTACATGTTGAAATGATTACCAGTTGTAAATCAGTACCAGACATCAGAATGTTTCTTAAAGGTTCAGTTTAGGTGATAAAAAGCATCATCTGACAAGAATGAGCTAAATTTAAGTTCTCCATGATGACGTGTGTTTTCCTCAGGATGAGGGTCATGACGGAGTCTCCACGCAGACCCACGATAGAGGAGGTCAACCGCAAGAACTTCAGACAAGAGAACGGCCTGAACAACAGGCTGGGGAAGAGTATGCCAAACCTGGCCGACTACGGATTGCTCACCGTCCCGGTTGGACAGATATCAACGAGGACTATGACTTTACAGAGCGGTGAGGGAACTTCGAAGAACAGATTATTCAGAAAATCACAAACATATTAGAAACGTGTTTAACCAGGGACCCCTGATGTGGTTTGAATAATGCAAAAATACATCCATCGACCTTATTCCTGATGAGCCGACTGCGTTTTGAATTATGGGTGGCACTTCCGGTTTGGGGAACTTCCTTTCAAAAAGACTGAAACGAATAATGTCAAATCTTAAGGTTGCCCTACAAATAAACAGGGTTCCCACTCGTCCTGGAAAACCTGGAAAATTGTATACAGCTTAACGGAAGTTACACCCATAATTCGTGCAAAGCGTCATGGGGTGTAGGAATAAGGTGGATAAAACATGGAAAAAAGTCCTAGTACATGTTAGGGATGCAACAATACAGTTTTTAATACAATCGGTTTTTAACCACGGTTTTCGGTTCGGTTCGGTTCTGATGGGTTGCCACATACATTTTTTGTTATTCTATTCTTAGGCGACAGGAACAGCAAGAGGTTAAGGAGAAAAAAGACTATTTTTTATTGCAATACTCTTTCCTTATTTTACTTAAAAGAATTGAAAAACCTTACTTAAACCTAAAACTTTACTTTAAAAAAACCCTTGTATTCCTAGTGTATAGTATAATATAAAATAAATATATATATATATAGATTTACACTGGCAGCTCAGAGCTGTACAGCAGCATTAAAGTATGAAATTGAATGAATGAATGAATGTAAAAATAAAACACTACATAGACTTCACTATAAAATATACATTGATTCTTATTAAAGCTACTGTATTAAAGTTTTTCAGTCAAGAGCAGTGTGATTTTCCTTTGTCTTTTGTTGTTGTATTAACATTAAAGGGATAGTTCATTCTAAAATGAAAATTCTGTCATCGAGAAATGAATACAGGTTTGGAACAATATTAGAGTGAGTAAATAATGACATAATTTTAGAGGTGAACTGTCCCTTTAAGGACAGCGTGTTCACTATAGGCTGCGCTGCTGTCAGTTTAAGACCTCTACACATCTAATATACAGACACACGCGATTTTACTTTCACTTTAGACATAACCGACTGTGTATGTTAACCTTGTGTGTATTTGACAGTATTAGCGCAGTAAGACGACTACTTAGTCCAGTAATCACGTGTTTGACAGGCGTTTAGTGCTCCGAAAAGCGCATGTTAAAACCGGCAAGGCATTAAAACGCATGCAAATAATGAACTTTGGTGATTGTGAATAACTATAGTGTTCCGTGAGTATAACTCCACCACTAGCGTGTGATGTGAATGTATGTCGCGTTGTTCAATATTGGGATGGAGGCAAATTATAGAATTTGTAGAAAAATAATTAATTAAATGCAAAACCGAAAAAAAAAACGCAATTCACAAGCTCGTATTGAACCGTGAATGCCGTTCCGAACGGTTCAATATTATATTGAGAATATAAAGCATCCCTAGTACATATCCATTTTATGTTAACAGGTTCCTGGGGTCCCTCAAGGCCAATCAGAACGTTTAAACTCCCAGAATTCCCTCCTCCGTTGGCCTACCACTACGTTCAGAAGTACTACTATGATCTCATTGGCCAGTTGAGCAGGGCCATCTCCACTGCGACCCCAGATGACTCCGCCCTCCTGGCCCGTTACTATTACCTGCGAGGCCTGGTGAACTCTGTGGCCGGCAGACGCGTGGACGCCCTCGGAGACTTCCAGAGCTTGTATAAGACGGACATGGACATCTTTCCTGCCGAGCTGCTGAACACGCTGGTTGAGTCTCTGCCAGCGGAGGAGAGGAAGTTGGCTGAGCAACGCACCGATTTGAAGCGTCTAATCAGCCGGGTGAAAAGAGAAAATGAGCGGGAACGGTTGCGGTCGGTGGATGGCGGGGCGGTGAAGAGATTCGAACTGCCCAAGAAACACTTGCACGTGGAGGACTTTGTGCGGCGCGTTCAGGAGTCGGGCATCGTTAAGGATCTGGGCACCATCCAGCGGCTGTTTGAGGCGCTCACTGTGGGTGAGTACAAAGCTCCAATCAGCATCGAGCTGTCGCATGATTGGGCCAAACTGACAAGCAAACTAATTGGCTTGGGAAACTTCGAGATCAAATCTGACGACCCTTTCCTGCTCTTGCAATCCAAGTATACTGCGGTCGATTGTTTACCAAATGCTGCGTGACATAACACAACCCTTCTCCAGATCACTTGCTGAAAATGTATCTGCGACATATAGATATTAGACAGAGGGCTGGATGGATGGACGGATAGATGGATGGATGGATGGATGGACAGATAGAGGGATGGATGTATAGGTGGATGGGTGGAAGGACATATAGATATTAGATAGAGGGCTGGATGGATGGACGGATAGATGGATGGATGGATGGATGGACAGATAGAGGGATGGATGGATGATAGACTGATAGATGGATGGCTAGATAGACAGATAGTTGGATGGATGGATGGATGGATGATAGATGGATGGATGGATGCAAGGACAGACAGATAGATAGAGGGATGGATGGATGGATGGATGGATGGATGATAGACTGATGAAAAGGACAGATAGAGGGTTGGATGGATGGAAGGATGGATAGTTAGACAGATGGATGGATGGATGGATGATAGACTGATGAAAAGGACAGATAGAGGGTTGGATGGATGGAAGGATGGATAGTTAGACAGATGGATGGATGGATAGATAGACAAATGGATGGATGGATGCAAGGACTGATAGATAGAGGGATGGATGGATGGATGGATGGATGGACGGACAGATAGACAGATGGATGATGGATGGATAGATGGACAGATGGATGATGGACGGACAGATAGACAGATTTCCCTGTTGTATTGAATACACTGTTAGGCCCCGATCACACAGAATGTGTTTGTACAGCGAGAGGCGGCTCTTTTGAACAGATTTCTGATTGCAGAGAGCGATATGAGCCCCGGGCGCCTCGCGGTTTAGAAGGAGCGCATGAAGTGGAAAAAAAGTAACGTCATCGCGTTTTTTTTTCTATTGTCCAATCGAATGAATGGAGGCGGGTCTTCCGTTGTGGCGGCCGTTACCTTGATTAGACTGACAACACAGCTGATTCAGGGGTTTCGAACCCGAAAAACGCGTTCTGTGTGATAAAGGCCTTAGAATATATTAAAGTAAAAATACACTGATAATATCTGCTTCCAATATTGGCCGAATCAAACAGATTCATATGCTTTAAGATGCTGATATTGGCTGATTTTGCGATTTTTGGTAAAAATGGCTTTGGTTTGCCAGGTGTGGATGCCTCTTCCCAGTCTGTATTTTACCTTGCCGTGGACGGTAAGCGTAGTCTGCAAGTGCAGTGTGTGCCATCTGTACTAATACCCTCATGGCATGGCACAGCTCCACACGTGCATGTGCATGACAGTTCTCCAGGTAGGCTTGATCTAACCCAGGTGCGCTTCAGCCCTCAGCTCACACTCGCTGCACTCGCTGCACTCGATGCCTGAGGAGTCTAACGCTGGTTAATCATTTCCTGTCTGTTTACGGCTGTGTGACACATCATAGTTCCTGGATGCTGTTCGTAGAACAAGTTTGTGTTTGTCATGTGTGTCAAATACCCGAAAATATATTTCTTCATACATGGCATGACGTATGATTCTCTGTGGTTGACGGACAGGTCTAAAGATGTTTTTGCTATATCCTGTTGCCGTTTATATCACGCTCATTTCTGACTTAGAGCCATAAAGTGAACTTATCTCATATGTCATGAGCTCTCCAATAATCCGATCATCATTTACTCACCCTCATGTTTTATATGACATTCCTTCTTCCATGTAAGGCAGGAGATGTTTTGGTCTTCTGATGTCCACATCATATATTAGAGTGTGTTAAAGCATCATACGCTTTCAGATGTATAGTGCATGCGACTAATTTTATGCATTCTAGTTCATATTTGTTTTGGAGCTTTGGTTACTATTTTTGTGTTTGCGTTCCATGGAAAGGAATCAAGTCATACAGGTTTGGAACAACATGAGAGTGAGCAAACAATGAAAGCATCTTCAGTTTTGGGTGAACTTTCCCTTTAAAACTTCATTCCCTGCCCATTAGAATCAATCCTTTGGGTTTGACCATTCCCTAGAACAGGGATTCGGCAAGGGCATGCTAAAACATTCAGAGGAAAACGCCGTAAATTTAAAATAAATAATAAAAAAACAGGATTAAATTCAATAAATTAATTTAATCCTTGAAAATAAAAAATAAATATATAGTAATAAAACAATATTTTATGAAATATAAGGAGTGGTGGTCCATTAAAAAGTTAGGAGAGAAAAAAAACAATAAATTACTTGAATTAAATTAAATAAATAAATAGAAAATTACATTAAAATAAATATTAATAAGAAATAAAGGGAGTGTTAAAAAAATGTAGAGGAAAACAGTGTAAATTTAAAATACATAAATAAATAAAAACAGGATGAAATTCAATAAATTAATTAAAATACTTGAAAATAAAAATAAATATAGTAATAAACCAATATTTAAATAATTAAATATAAGGAGCGCTAGGTGGTCCATTAACAATTTAGGAGAAAAAAAACACAATAAAAATTAATTTGAATTAAATTAAATAAATAAATAGAAAATATATTAAAATAATAAATAAATATTAATAATAAATAAAGGGAGTGTTAGTAGGTGCATGAAAAGTTTAGAGGAAAACTGTGGATTTAAAAAAAAAAAAAAAAAAAAAATACAATTCAATTAAATAAATAAATAAATATAAAAATATAGTAAAATAAATATATAGTAAATAAAATAACATTTAAATAATTAAATAAAGGGAGTGTCAGGTGGTCAATTGAAAGGTTAGGAGAAAAAAAATATATAATTAAAATAAGATTAAATAAATAAATAAATAAATAAATAGAAATTTTGTTAAAATAATAAATAAATAATACATGAGATTAAATAAATAAATAAAAATACATAAATAAAGGGAGTGTCAGGTGGTCCATTGAAAAGTTAGGAGGAAAAAAAAGTAAAATAATTTCTATTTATTTATTAATTTAATCTTGTTTTTAAATAATAAATAAATATTACATGAGATAAATAAATAGAAATAAATAAAGGGAGTTTTAGCAGACTATTACAGAAGTTTAAAAGCAATAAAAAATTGAAATATAACCAGAAATCCAGTGTAAAAAAATGTAAAAATAAACTTCAATATATAAATCTATTATCAAAAATTGATTAAAATGAATGAATAAATAAAAAATACAAACAGTACATTACTATAGTGAGTAGGAAACATGATAATGTAGTGTAATAGAATCTAAATAATATTGAACACATTTATAATATACCATTTTCACAGTATAAATCGGTTCTTTATACATGAAAATATATAGCAGATTTTATTTTTAGGGTGTGTGTCCCATGTGATGATCATATTTGGGTGTCTAAAGCATGAATAAGCGTCGTTCCCGAATGAAACGCTGGTGTTTGCGACCCCTGTCCCACAGGCCAGCAGAAGCAGGTGGACCCAGAGACCTTCCGCTTCTTCTACAGCTTCTGGAAGGAGACTGAAGCAGCGGCTCAGGACGTGGACTTACCGGCCGTCGTGCTGGAGCACCTGGAGAGCGATGAGTGCGTCTACAAGCTCTCCTCATCCATAAAGACCAGCCACGGCGTGGGAAAGATCGCCATGACCCAGCGCAGGCTCTTCCTGCTGACGGAGGGCCGGCCGGGATACGTCGAGATCACCAAATTCAGAGATATTGAGGTGAGGGTCACCCAAGCACCTGAGCATGTTTAACTGTTCCCTCCTCGTGTAACCTTGACACTCCTTACTCTTCTCATCCAGGATGTGAAGATATCTTCTGCTCCTTTCCTTCTGCTGAGGATCCCGTCGCTCAAGATCAAAACGTCCTTCAGGAAGGAGTCGTTCGAGGCCAATCTGAAGTCGGAGTGTGACCTTTGGCACCTGATGATCAAAGAGATGTGGGCCGGGAGGAAGATAGCGGACAGTCATAAGGTTTGATGAGTGCAGGATTTTCTTCTTTTTGCCAAATTCATTTTCTAGCTCAGGGATTCCAGCCGAAGCCCTTTGACATAAAATACTTCAAATATTTCAAATCTCTTTCCCCTGAGATTTGAAATATTTAACAACACATTTGCATGTTCACGGCTCTCTAATGTCAGACGGTCACTTGACATGTAGGTAAACAAATAAAATATTTCATTCTTTTTTGTACGTGATTTATTTCAATTTGTTTTATTTTAAAATGATTTACTTACAGTATAGGGTTGCACAATATTTATGATTATTTTATCAAACATTTCAAAAAAAATATTTTTATTAACTTTCTTTATTGCTTTTAAACTATTTATATTATTATTTGTAACTCTAAAACAATATATAGTAACTTATTTGCAATACATTTACATTCTTTATTGCTTTTAAATATGATTATTTATTTTTAACTAATTATACAAAAATACTATAGTAACTTATTTACAATATATTTACATTCTTTATTGCTTTTAAATATGATTATTTATTTTTAACTAATTATACAAAAATACTATAGTAACTTATTTACAATATATTTACATTATTTATTGCTTTTAAATATGATTATTTATTTTTTACTAATTATACAAAAATATTATAGTAACTTATTTACAATATATTTTCATTATTTATTGCTTTTAAATATGATTATTTATTTTTAACTTATTATTAAAAATATTATTGTAAATTTGCAATATATTTACATTCTTTATTGCTTTTAAATATAATTTTTTTATATAATTTCTATTTTTAACTAATTATTAAAAATAATTGTAGTAACTTATTTGCAATATATATATACATTCTTTATTACTTTTAAATATAATTTTATTTTTAACTAATTATTAAAAAATAATTATAGTAACTTATTTGCAATATATTTATATTCTTTATTGCTTTTAAAATATAATTTTGTTATTTTTATCTAATTATAAAAAATATTATAGTAACTTATTTGCAATATATTACATTCTTTATTGCTTTTAAATATGATCATTTATTTTTAACTAATTATACAAAAATATTATAGTAACTTATTTACAATATATTTACATTATTTATTGCTTTTAAATATGATTATTTATTTTTAACTAATTATAAAAAATATTATAGTAACTTATTTGCAATATATTTACATTCTTTATTACTTTTAAATATAATTTTATTTTTAACTAATTATTAAAAAATAATTATAGTAACTTTTTTGCTATATATTTATATTCTTTATTGCTTTTAAAATATAATTGTTATTTTTATCTAATTATAAAAATATTATAGTAACTTATTTGCAATATATTACATTCTTTATTGCTTTTAAATATAATCTTTTTTGTAATTTTATTTTTAACTCTAATTATAAAAAATAATTATAGTAACTTATTTACAGTATAGGGCTGTATGAAAAAACATTTTAGGCCCATTTTGATTATGCCATATTGTCATCTGCGGCTGAATGTTTTTTCAGCACTCTTTATTGCTTTTAAACTATTCTTTATTGCTCATTATTATTACAAATAATAAAACAAAGTTTATGTTTATCAACATATTAATATTGAAAGGATACAATTGTATTTTAAATAAAAAAGCAATATTTGATTGGAATATTAATAATCAGTATTAATAATCATTCAAGTTCTTCAAGTTCAAAACTTTTATTTTGGTGAAAACAACACTTCTTGTTTCAAATCTTGCTGCAAACGTATATGTCCACCTAAATGTTCCCAAATGCAAGTTATACACGACATGCACAGATGGACTGAAAACACCCGAATACTGTGTGAAATAACACCATCCTGCACAATGTTGGAGTTTCGAGCAGATACCAGACTGAATGCAGGTTTGGATGTGAGGTGCTGTGGTGTTGGGGTTTGGTTTCGGCTGGAGTCAGATTGCTGTTCGTCAGAAGCTCTTGCCTGAGGGTCAGGAGTGTGTGATCGTGTGAATGTGTGCTGTGATATCTCTGGTACAGGACCCTCAGTTCATGGAGCAGGCCTTGACAAACGCCCTGCTGATGGACGCTGTGGTCGGGAGCCTGCAGTCACAGAAGGCCATCTACGCCGCCACCAAACTGGCCTACTTTGACAAGATGAAGTTAGAGGGTGTGTATCACTCAGTTAGTTATCACTGTGTGTGTTAGTCTGAAGTAGTGCTGGGTGGCTCATCATATTTTATTTTCAATTAATTCCATTTAGTCGTTTTCAATAGACTGTGGAAGTGCACTTAACATAGCTCATCTTATTCATTGTTGTCGAATTTATTTTTGTATAAATATTAAATATAGTTATACATTATCCACTTGTTAAGTCGTGACGTACGGAACGTCGTTTCTGGGTCCAAGCCTCAACTCGTTTCACTTGCGAATGCCATCGACGGCCGTTTATGAGCGCTATTTATTCATATTAAACATCAAAAGTTAAACATTTTAAATACTTAGTCCACACAACAGGCTCTGTGCTCACAGTGTCACGGACATTAACATTTTAATATTAAAGGGTTAGTTCAACCAAAAATGAAAATTCTGTCATTAATTACTCACCCTCATGTCGTTGGACACCCGTCAGTCCTCCGTTCATCTTCGGAACACAAATGAAGATATTTTAGTTGAAAGCTGATGCTGAGAAAGGCTTCAGATAGGCCTCCATTGGCATTCAGTACATTTACACTCACAAGACCCATAAAAGGCACTTAAAACATCGTTAAAAAGTCCATCTCACCACAGTGGCTCTACAATAATTTTATGATGCGACGACAATAGTTTTTGTGCGAAAAAAAAAAACCAAATAACGACTTTATTCAACCTCTTCTTGTCTTCCGTGTGTGCCTCCACGACGCATGCGCGAGAATATGACGCAGATCCGGCGTTCGGGAATCCATGAAATGCACACTTTAACCCCATTTTGAGAACTACGCCGAGACCTAAAGCACGATCAATGTAGAATTCAACAGCTTAGACACGCGCGTCTTCCTCTGCTTGTAAACAAATCGCTTCTGGGTCATGTGTCCGAACGCCGGATCTACGTCATATTCTCGCGCATGCGTCATGGAGGCACACACGGAAGACAAGAACAAGTTGGATAAAGGTGTTATTTTGATTTTTTTTTGCGCACAAAAACTATTGTCGTCGCATCGTAAAATTATTGTAGAGTCACTGTGGTGAGATGGACTTTGTAACAACGTTTTAAGTAGGGATGCACCGAATCCAGATTTTTGGGGTTCGGCCGAATACCGAATCCACTGGTTAAGATTCGGCCGAATCCGAAACCGAATACCGAATCCTACTCCCATCCGCAGTCCATTATCACAGTAAACACATTAATGAAGTAAACAACATCCACAGCAGTGTAGGGATGCTATTGACCATTAACTGTTTTGGTCAAGTTTACTAAAGTAAACATTGTCGTGTATGTTCTTCTCGCCGCTATTTCATGATGGTTTATAGAAAAATTACCACGAGTCGTCCTCTGTTGTTTCAAAGAACAATCCAACGGAGAGCGCAGGAGGCGCGCGCTAGGGTTGTGCCGACATCAAGATGGAGCGCCACCATCGTGATGCCACGCCCCCGTTGCGAGTCTGCGACACACACTAATCCTCTTCTTTCTATAGTATTAGTTAAACTAAAAACTTAGCAGGGATTGCTCTGTAAATTAAATTGAGAATGTAGCTAATGCATATATGCTATTTTAAATACTGTAGTCTATGCCAGATATATAGCCTACATTCGGCAGAAACCGAACCCAGTCAAAAAGCCCAATATTCGGCCGAATCCGAACCCGAACCCTGGATTCGGTGCATCCCTAGTTTTAAGTGCCTTTTATGGGTCTTGGGAGAGTAAATGTACTGAAAGCCAATGGAGGCCTATCTGAAGCCTTTCTCAGCCATCAGATTTACACTAAAATATCTTCATTTGTGTTCTGAAGATGAACGGAGGTCTGACGGGTGTCGAACGACATGAGGGTGAGGAATTAATGACAGAATTTTCATTTTTGGGTGAACTAACCCTTTAACATTTATTTGATCAAAAAGACAGTAAAATTGTGAAATATTATTACAGTGTAAATCAGCTGTTCTCTATGTGAATATATAGTAAAGTGTAATTTATTCCTGTGATCAAAGCTGAATTTATCATCATTACTCCAGTCTTCAGTGTCACATGATCCTTCACAAAATCACTCTGATATGAGGATTTTCTGCTCAACAAACATTTATGATTATTATTAAAGTTTTTTTGCTTCATATTTTCCAGGACTCTTTGAGGAATAGAAAGTTCAAAAGAACAGCATTTATTTGAAATAGAAACTTTTGTATAATTTTAAATGTCTTTACTGATCAATTTAATTCGTCCTTGATGAATAAAAGTATGAATTTCTTTAGCAAATAGTTTTTACAGACCCGCCTAAACTTTTGAACGGCAGTGTATAATATTTATTTTACTTGTTTATCATTTTAAAATCTGATTTAGTTGTTTTTGAATTGTTTAAAGCGAATCTGCTGTAAATTTTTTTGTTCAATAGTCAATGAGTAATTGTGTTAAATCGTTGTAATCTCTCAATATTGACCAAAGTAATCATGTTTATGATTTTTGCCATAAATGATCAGTGTGTGCGTCACCAACAGTGTGTGTTACATCTGATAACACTCTCGCTTTGGCTAAAATCATCTGCTGAATGATTAAATGTAAGTTTAGTGACTGTATGTCTCTTGTGATAGTGCCCATGATGGTCCCCAAAACTACATCTGAGACCCTAAAACACAAGATCAACCCATCACTGGACCAGACGTCTCCTCAAGCGGTGGACGTCCTGCTCTACACACCTGGTAAGTCTGCCAGCTTTCTGCTAAACATCACAACAAAGAAAAGTCATGCGAGTTGGGCTCAGTATTTTAACACCAAGACAAACATATTTTGATTTCATAACAAGTGTCTTTCACTTTTAAGCTGCTCCGTGTCGCCCAGATGAACCAGTTTGACCTGGTAATTCCTCACACGTCTCACTGATGTTTGTAGATTCAGTGCAGATGGATGTTGTTTCACTCTTTCTGCGGTCATGGAGAAGAACCGGTTTCCAGAAACTGCTTCGGGGCCGAGTTCACATGCTCAGTTATTTCCTCCGTCCTTCCAGTGTGTGATTACGACACATTTCCACGTCTCATGACTCACTACATTAATGTCATTAACGTTTCCTCAGACTGACTTACTGTAACACAAACCTTTGCTCTCGAGTGACTCAATTCACTTAAGGATCTAAAGCTTTGCTGCGCTTAATTCTTCCCTGTTTGTCAAAGGTGTAACAGCAGCTAAACAAACACGAGTCCAGGTTACAGGGCTATTCACAGGGAATTTCAGAGGCTCTGTCGATATGCATTCAAAACCACAAGAGATCAGAGAAAGCTGCTGTTATGTCACACATCTGGAATCCTTTTGCTACTTCAGATTAGACAAACTCCAAGACTGTAGGAAGCATCTGAACTAGAGCTGCATGATTAATCGGTAAAAGATCCAATCACCCACCCAATCTCGTTCCTAAATGAAAACGATTGGGCTCTGCCTATTAAATCTTTGACACAATTACACCGGGACATTCAGATCTAGTCATTCAAATGCCACTGACCAAAGAGAAAGCAGATGTCCTGTACAGGTATGAAAAGTCTTTTCAGCCACACAATATTGTTATTTATGTGTTACAAATATTCATATTATCACAGAAAGACTGGGATAAAAGTTTATCGTTCGGATATAAACACTGATGTAGTGATCAAAATAGAGCAAATCACCTTTTGAAAATAACTTGACACTTCAAATATTGTATAAATTACATCTTAACGCCAGTAGGTGGCGACAAGTGACTGTTAAATTAATTTTTCATTGAATCATTCATTCAAGAGATTTGTTCAAAAACGCTGATTCATCTAGTAATGAAACAAGTGAGTCATTGAATCATTCAAGAGATTTGTTCAAAAACGCTGATTCATCCAGTAATGAAACAAGTGAGTCATTGAATCATTCAAGAGATTTGTTCAAAAACGCTGATTCATCCAGTAATGAAACAAGTGAGTCATTGAATCATTCACTCAAGAGATCCGTTTAAAAATGCTGATTCATCCAGTAATGAAACAAGTGAGTGAGTAAATCATTCATTCAGGAGATTCGTTCAAAAAAGCTGATTCATCCATTAATGAAACGAGTGAATCATTCATTCAAGAGATTTGTTCAAAATCGCTGATTCATCCAGTTATGAAACGAGTGAATCATTGAATCATTCATTCTGGAGATTCATTCAAAAAAGCTGATTCATCCATTAATGAAACGAGTAAGTCATTCATTCTAGAGATTTGTTCAAAAACGCTGATTCATCCAGAAATGAAACAAGTGAGTCATGGAATCATTCATTCAAGAGATTTGTTCAAAAAGGCTGATTAATCCAGTAATGAAACGATTGAGTCATTGAATCATTCATTCAAGAGATTTGTTCAAAAAGGCTGATTAATCCATTAATGAAAGGAGTCATTGAATCATTCATTCAGGAGATTCATTCAAAAAAGCTGATTCATCCAGTAATGAAACGAGTCATTAAATCATTCATTCAGGAGATTCATTCAAAAAAGTTGATTCATCCAGTAATGAAACGAGTGAGTCATTGAATCATTCATTCAGGAGATTCATTCAAAAAAGCTGATTCATCCAGTAATGAAACGAGTGAGTCATTGAATTATTCATTCAGGAGATTCATTCAAAAAGGCTGATTCATCCAGTAATGAAACGAGTGAGTCATTGAATCATTCATTCAAGAGATTTGTTCAAAAAGGCTGATTAATCCAGTAATGAAAGGAGTCATTTATGAGAGTCATTGAATCATTCACTCAAACTTTTTTAACATGTAATTTACTAGAGGTTCTGACAAACTATTAATTGCTGCAGTCTATTTAAAATGTTTAATTAATCTGAATTAATTTCGTTTTTATTTAAAAAATCGTGCAGCTGTAATCCGAAGACATATGGTTTTACTTCACATATTTTAAAGTACCTTTAGTCATTTTACACTTGAATTTAAAAATTTTTTTTTATTACTATTGCCTTTTGTTGTTGTTATGAGATCAAGAAACAAAAACCTACATTTGTATATATTCTGAAGAATGCAATTCAAATCCAAGCTAAACTTAAACTCAAACTACTATAGAACAGCAATCAGAATACTTCAGTCTTTCTGTTGCGTGACATTAACACACTGTCCAACTCCTGTTGGTTCAGCTGATGGCAAAAGTCACATGTTTTCCTTCCATGTCTGAGGAGTGACACACTGTAAACGGCCTCATAAAACCTGCCGAGATCATTTACGGGTCACATTCCACCTCGAAACAAAAGGAAAACAAATGAGACCTTAAAGAAAGCTTTTAGGAGTATTTAGATTATTTTTCTTTGTGACAATTAAGCAGATTTCCTCCTTATATATTCATTAATGTAATACAAAAAAAAAAGTTATTTATATTGTGAAGTGTTTATACATAATGTTGAATTCATGCCGAGAGTCGGGGAAACATGTGGTTGATAGACATTCTTCCATTTTTTTATTATGATTGAATATGACGTGTTTTTGTGAGATTTGCATGGTTATGCATCCCCAGGACAGCACAGATGTAAGTCTAGAAACACCCATAATGCCCTGTGAGTTCTGTTGTAAGGGTCTGTGACACAGCAGGGAGGATTTCAGTTGGAAACGGAAACATTATGAAACGCAGATACTCTGTAGTGATTTCCAGCATGCTGAAGTGTGTGTGTGTGTGTGTAGGTCAGCTGGGTGTGTCTGAGCTGGATGGCGGTGGGAACCCAAAGCTCTGGTGTGCACTGAGTGATGGGAAGGTGCTGGTGTTCGACGCGGCCAGCTGGTCCATGCAGCAGAACTCTGTTCAAGTGGGGACGTCCCGTCTGGTGAGGAACTCGAGATAGATTACATGACCTTGATGGATGACGTATAACATGCCTTGCCTTTACGCCTTATCATCTCCATATCAGCCTTTAGAGGTTGAGTGTGAGTTTCAGGAGGAGTACATCAGCTGTGTGTGTGTAATTACCATTCAATATAAATATATATATATATATATTGTGCATTATCATTCTAATAATTGAACGGCCCGGAGTCAATTATTCCGCTTATACTACGGTTACCACACCTCAAGACATCGATCCGATTATATATTTAATGGGATTCGTCCGGTTTTTGTACTTAAATCGCTATTGTGAGTAGGACTATTTCTTCCGCGTCTCATCCAACAGCTCTTTTGCTAGTTCCGAAACGTCATTTTAAAGCTGTTAACGAAGGCTTGAGCCGTGGATAGCATTCTACTGCAGTTATTAATAAAGTTATTAGAGAGAGAGAGAGAGAGAGAGAGAGAGAGAGAGAGAGAGAGAGAGAGAGAGAGAGAGAGAGAGAGAGAGAGAGAGAGAGAGAGAGAGAGAGAGAGAGAGAGAGAGAGAGAGAGAGAGAGAGAGAGAGAGAGAGAGAGAGAGAGAGAGAGAGAGAGAGAGAGAGAGAGAGAGAGAGCGCTTGTGTGAACTAGGCTCCCTCTGTGCGTCTCTAAACAGCTGTTATTACCTCGCTAGTGAAAAAATGTCACGTGTAGCCTTTAAGTTGCTCCACTATATGGGCTAACTGATCAAATCGTCAGGGCAGCGCTGACAGCTTTCTGTGCAAACTGTGTGCGAGCATGTGTGATTTCAGTAATGAGACAGAAAAGCTTGCCTTTGTTGGTTTTCATCTGGACTGTCTAATACTGCTGCCGCCCAGTTGTTGAACGTTTTATATTCACTGTAAATATTAAGATTTACTTTAGGAAAATTGTCTGTCATATTGTTGTTTTTTAGTCCTGTAATTTCCGTTATTACAGTTAACTATGCGCAGTGATATGGAACTGTAATGCGGTCAAGAGAGCTGCTGGAACTACGTTCGCTGTGCGTCTCCCAGAAAATAATTGCACACCTCAGAACGTTCATCAACCAATCAGATTCAAGCATTCAACGGCCCCGTAGTATAAATATATATATATATATATATGTATATATATACCCTACCATACCGGCGGTCAGCGGTACACAAGTCGACTTGCGCTAAAAGAGTGACCCCCGACGCTACGTTTTGTTTTGCTCTGTCATCTGGGCTTCTGCGTTCGTCCCATAGACCGTAAAAAAATATGGACGACGTGACTTCATTGACTTCCGCTGACCATAGTTGAAGCTTTTGTATGCTCGCTCACGGCGCTGACATCTTGGGACCGAGTCTGCGCAGTAGAGAGCAGGAAGTAGAGGCGCGATTATCAAGAGCCCGCCCACACTCTCGCAGATGCAGAACAATTCATAATGTTGGTGTGAAATAAACAGTTATAGAAATGTAGAGATTAAAGCTAAAGCTCCAATCTCCTCCCAAAAATCCCGAAAAAAGTCCGTTAGTGCCTCAGTGACAACTTCACTCAGAGAAGCCGTCAATCTCAGCTGTCAATCATGACGTCACACCCCCCGTTTTTATAGCATCACATAACTCACTAAAACTAAACTTATTTAAAAAGCGAACACTTGAAATGAAATCATCGTAATAAAAACTGCCTAAAATGACAGAAACCATCTTTAGGAAACAATTATTTGAAGTGTAATTGAATTGTTTAGTGTGTCTCGCGTCCATTCAAATACATGGAGGGGAGGGGTTTAGGAGCTATACTGGGACCGGCCACTGGGGGGCGATCGAGGCTCGGAAGCTTCAGTTTCTGACAGGAGCACTACAGGCTTGGTTCGTCAATACACATGCGTCAAGTCAAGGGTTCAAGGGTCAAGGGTTACTCTTTTAGCACAAGTCGACTGCGTACCGCTGACCACCGGAAGCTAGTTATTTCAGTCTATAGAGTTTTAAATATGGATATTTTTCTTACAAACGCACCACTTCACTTCAGTAGGCCTTTATTAACCCCCGGAGCTGTGTGGAGCAGTTATATGACAGATAGATGCACTTTTATGATGGATAGATGCACTTTTATAATGGATAGATTAACTTTTATGATGGATAGATGAACTGTTATGATGGAGAGATGCACTTTTATGATGGAGAGATGCACTTTTATGATGGAGAGATGCACTTTTATGATGGAGAGATGCACTTTTATGATGGAGAGATGAACTTTTATGGTGGATAGATGAACTTATGATGGAGAGATGAACTGTTATGATGGAGAGATGCACTTTTATAATGGATAGATGCACTTTTATGATGGATAGATGTACTTTTATGATGAATAGATGAACTGTTATGATGGAGAGATGCACTTTTATGATGGAGAGATGCACTTTTAGGATGGATAGATGCACTTTTATGATGGAGAGATGCACTTTTATGATGAATAGATGAACTTTTATGATGAATAGATTAACTTTTATGATGAATAGATGAACTGTTATGATGGAGAGATGCACTTTTATGATGGATAGATGCAGTTTTATGATGGATAGATGCCCTTTTATGAGGGATAGATTAACTTTTATGATGATAGATGCTCTTTTATGATGGATAGATGCACTTTTATGATGGAGAGATGCACTTTTATGATGGAGAGATGACCTTTTATGATGGATAGATGCACTTTTATGATGGAGAGATGCACTTTTATGATGGAGAGATGACCTTTTATGATGGATAGATGCACTTTTATGATGGAGAGATGCACTTTTATGATGGATGGATGCACTTTTATGATGGATGGATGCTCTTTTATGATGGATAGATGCACTTTTATGATGGATGGATGCTCTTTTATGATGGATAGATGCACTTTTATGATGGATAGATGCACTTTTATGGACTTCAAAAGTCACTGCCATTATAAAGCTGAAGAGCCAGGATATGTTTAAAATAACTCTGATTGTGTTCGTCTGAAAGAAGAATATCATATACATCTTGCATGACTTGAGGATGAGTAAATCATGGGCTAATTTTTATTTTTGGGTGAACTTTCCCTTTAAAGATGATTAAGATTCATTAGACTATTTTTAAGATTATTAGGAATTCATACTTACTGTATATCTATTGCACATTGGAGGCCACATCTATGACATGTTTTTGTATTTTATTTCATGACATTATTGTGATGCTGATCTTCATAGCTGTCATAGTAGTGCCGCCCTCTACTGTTTACTGTATTAATGCAGTTTGTCCACTCCTGTCAGAATTGCATGCTGGCAGTGAACCAGCAGCAGCTGTGGATCGGCTCGAAGGATTCGTTCATCTACATCATAAACCCGCGGAGTGTGTCGTGCAATAAACAGCTGACGGAGCACCGCGGCGAGGTCACCGGACTCACCCTGGAGGAGAGAGTCGACAAGTTCAGGTAAAGGACACAAAGCTGAACAGTCATTACCCAACATCAGTGCTAGTTGAACTGAGTTTTTTACCCGATGGCCGTTACAGTCAGACGGTGGCGTACTCGTGCAGTGAAGATGGCGGTGTGATCGTGTGGGACGTGTCCTCGCTGCAGGTCAGACGACAGTTCAGAGTCTCCTGTGACAGACTGCAGTCCATCCAGATCCACAAAGGCATGCTGTGGTGCTGTAAGTCGGCCTCACTTATTATTATTTGTAGTGATAATATTCCAAAAATGTTCGACTATTCCGTGCAAACAACATGGATAAACTACAAAAGGTAAACACTGTGGGATACTATAGAGCTGGGCTGGATATCTATTTCTCATGGTTAATCTTTTTTAATGCAGTTCTCAGTTGATGTGTGAACAAACAGCTTTCAAATTTTATACATTTCTATACAATGAAATTCAAATAATAAACAATAAATTGGCTCGTGAACCATTCATTTCTTCCACTTTACTACTAATTAACTAAGTAAACATGAATGAACATCAGAAGGTATGTTGACATACTAGTACAAATGATGCTGCCTTCACATGGAATTATTGCAAATATAAGTTTCCTAAGTAAAAAAATTGTACATGAACGCCCTCTCAAGTTGTATTTACTGCTGGGAAGCTCAGGGATAATTTTGATAAGTTCCCAAGTTGCGCGTGCCATAAATTTTAAAGGGAACCTATTATGCACAGTGCATTCAGTTGAACATAAGTTGTTCTGTTGTGTGTCTGCGATGTGTGTACACAACCACCCAATAATGGTAAAAATCCACACACTCCTCTCTTTAATCCCCATAAATCATAAGCAGTGTCTCACAATAAGCCGTTTGCGGTTTCAATGCAATGTAACATCACATATGATTAGGCCCCGCCCACGATTGCTGACAGACTCTACCCTATTAGCATAAACCCCGCCCATTGCTGCTGACAGACTCTACCCTATTAGCATAAACCCCGCCCATTGCTGCCTGCAGACTCTGCCCTATTAGCATAAGTGAGTGAGCTGCACACAGTCTCCATGTTCATCTCCTCGCCAGAACATTCAAGTAAGAAATGTGTTCTTTTTAAAGCTGCTAAAGTTATTCAGTCAACATCAGTGAGTGATTTTCTGTTTGTATTTTGTTGTTTGTTTCATATTAACAGCAGATATAGCAGTAGGTACTGTATATTACGCTGATGTCACTTTAATAGACAGATGTGACACACACATGCCATTTCTTTCCCTGCAGTTTACGTTCACAGACATAACCTTGTGTGTATTTGACAGTTTAAGCGCAATAAGACGTGAAAGAGAACTTAGTTTAATACTCACGGGACGCTCTGTCAGACATCAGCTTTCTGTGCACGTATGTGTGTGTGTGCGCTCAGAAAACCATATATCAGATGTTTAGACTGATATGACTTTAAAACACATGCAGATAATACACTTTCATGATGATGAAGAACTGCAATGTCACATGAGGCAGAGTATCCGAGGCACAAGCTGTACAGACTCCGCCCTCTTCTGGATAGGGGGTGGAGCAGCAGTTAATTTGCATTTAAAGATACATGCACAAAAACAGCAGGTTCTTCCTTCCTGATCTGTGGGGTATTTTGAGCTGAAACTTCAAACACACACACACTCTGGGGACACATGAGACTTGTATTACATCTTGTAAAAAGGGGCATAATGGGGGCATAAACATGGCGAAGGGGAGAACGATTGTTGCTGTGACTGGATGCTTTACAGCTACATCTCCTTGTCTTGTCGTTAAAGTAGTGCATATTTACATATAACCATTTGAAGTAGTGAATGTTTAAATGTCAATGAATGGGATGCTAAATATATAATTTTGGTTTTAATTCGATTCTCCCAATAAATAGGCAAGAATAATCCTGGTGTCTTTCATGATTCCTGTTCTTTCCGACAGCGAAGCACTTAAACACGACAAGCTTTTAATCACAACTTCAGAAGTAGGAAGTAGGACATTTCCTGTAGCACTTGAAGGCAGCATTAGGGAAATGTGTCATGTCTCTTGTAATCGATCCATCAGTGTTTCAACCGCGTCAATCAAACAATCAAATCCCTTCAGTGACCATAGCTTGATAACTCTACTAGAATAATAATTTTGATACATATATGCACTGTATTACACATTCATTATATGTTGTACTTATCCTGTTGTCTGTTTTGAATAAATCTGTCATGAAAACAAGTGTTTATTACAGCCACTGTTTAAATGTTGGAGTGTTGACTACTATTACAAACTTTTTGTGTGTGTTAAAGGTGGCCGTGATTGTGTGATGGAAGTGCGCAGGAACGGCACGGTGCATCGTAAGATGTCTCTTCCAGATCACCTGCTGAGTTCCCCGAGGGGTTTCAGCAGTTTCCTGCTCTTTAATGAGGTAAAAAACAACGGCTTTGACATTTCCCCACGGCTAGACTCTGTTTCAGAGCGCGGCCGGCTCTCTGTGTCCATCCAGCTGGGCTTCAGGACTCATTAGGTTAATGGATCGCACGTGTGAGGTCATTTACGGGCAGTTTTAATGGGTCTCGGCCTCTCTGATGATCTGTGGTGGGACAGGCTTTGATGATTTCCAAAAAAAAGAGATTCTCAAAAAGTTGCTATGGTGTTGTGAGTGGTTGCGAGGTGGTATCTAAGTAAACAGAAGTCTGTGATTTTTCACCCAGCGCTGCAGGGATGACGTATTTGTGTAGGACAATACCTGGAAGCTATCATTTTAGCTTTAGTCATTGGGTTTGTGGTTAAATGGCTGAAGTAAAGTCAATCTCAAGATATTTTACGACAGTGATAGCCAACTCGTGTGTTTTTTAAACTTTTATGTCTTGAAAAAGGCGTTCACTAAAAATGTCTAAATGTGACGACAGAGGTTATCAGGGACATTAAAGTCCCACTGAAGTGCCTTGAAATGCGCAGAATTATTCAAAGTGTTGACGTAATTTCCTGTGAAACAGGAAGACAGGGCGGGACATATCGAGCAGCTCCTCCCCTTTTTTAAACAGCCAATAGCGCTTTGTTTATATCACAGTTTGACTAAAGCCGTTGAGCTTGGTAAAGCCACAGTTTCCTCCTACATGATGTTAGCAACATGGTAAAATGTTAACATCCTATGTTAATTAGTTTGATTATGATTTGACTTTTGTAACTTCAGTGAGTGTGTAGTGTCGCTGTTTGAGCATAAACAACATCTGCAAAGTTAT
Organism: Gobio gobio; assembly: GCF_949357685.1. Lineage (NCBI taxonomy): Eukaryota > Metazoa > Chordata > Actinopteri > Cypriniformes > Gobionidae > Gobio > Gobio gobio. The sequence continues at coordinate 52,331,794 of NC_137104.1, read as the reverse complement.
GAAGCTCAAAGTTCAAGGAAAAGGGAGATATTTTCTTTTACAGAAATCTCTTTAAGAACTACAACTAACGTCTGGTAGGGAATACACAAGCTTCTTCACGGGTTAGTGACATTACACACACCTGCAAACTTGTCGCTTTTCGGGGACAATCGCCGTTTTCTTGGTCAATTGGGTCATTTACGTGAATCGCGTAGAACCGGAGAATTTTTGTTTTGGGTGGGGGGGGGGTGTAACGTTGTACGCGTGTAACGTTACCGAACAGTTTCCGAGTGCAATCTTTAACAGTTCACAGTCGGCTTGAATTAAGTGCGGAACACACTTCAGTCCGAGTTCCCACATGAACATATTAAGTATTCAGTCCATTTTATTGCGAAATTCAAACGATAAATGCCGTTTTTTACGCTCTAAGTGGCGTGCGCACGCGCATGAACGCGATCATCTGTGAGGGCGATCGATCATCTCTTACTAAAGAATAAACATGAATGACGATCTGAAGGTATGCTGAGGATACATTACAACTTACTGTCATGTATCATATGTGGTGTAATCGCTAAATCAGTGTTTCAACGGCGCAAAGACGTCAATATAACTGCTTTTAAACTAAACAATGTCATGTAACGTTAGCATCATTTACCTCAGGCAGTCATTCAGTGTCCACAGAATTTTATTCACTAGAGAAATCAACTCTTTCACTAAATATATGCTCTATATTAGCCGTTATATTCATTATATTCTACTTAAACTGTTAGAAATGTTTTGATTATTTCATGCATGTTAAATAAACCTGTCATGAAAATGACAGACACTGTGTATACATTATTATATTTCAACAACGAATTGGAGAAAAAAAATATTTATAATTAGATTTAGAAGTTAATGCAAAAACTGCCTTATGTGAAGCTTACATGTTTGCACACAATGTGTTATTTGAGTGTTGATTATTATACCTAAAAATAAATAGCAACTGAATTTAGGCTAATAGTTTGGGCTCTTTTGTTAACCTTTAATATTAATGTGCAAGTAAGGGCTCCCTATATAATTTACAGAAATATCTTCAATAAACTTTTAGATATAATTTAATGAATTCAAGGACAGACACTTTTTTTCTTCTTCAGTAAACCGCTGTTAAATATAAAAAATTAATTAAAAGCAATTTTGTAAAACTGCTGTACCGAACCCGTACCGAACCGTTATTTCGAAACCGAGGTACGTACCGAACTGTCAGTTTTGTGTACCGTTACACCCCTACTGTCAGTCTTTTATTTTTTGTGTCATGCGTCACAACACTTCTTTGAGTTCCAGGCATTTCCGCGTTGTAAATAAAATCATTTTTTAAATATTAAATGTGTCATTCTCTTTAAGTCACGCTCAGAAATGTATAATTCGCATATTAAACCCCGCCTCCCGAGAACACAACAAAGGGGGTGAGATTATCATGACAGAATATGCTAATCAATGACTTACTCATAAATTCATCATCTATCCATTCAGAAACATCCTGTCTCATTCTACATGCCATCTCTTCTTCTTGAGTCTCTCCATCATTGTCCAACTCCGGTTTGAACATAAAAGGCTGAACAGTCTGTGTGAGGTAATCGGAGCTGCTAACATGAGCTCTTGAAGCTCCTCCCCATGAGCAGCAGCTCATTTGCATTTAAAGGGACACATACAAAAATGGCACGTTTTTGCCTCACCCTCAAAAAGTGACAATTTTACCATGTTATAAAAATGATCTGTGAGCTAAAACTTCACATAAACACTCTTCAGAGATTTGTTTTAGATCTTGTAAAAAGGGGCAACCACACCTTTAAACTTAGTTGAAGCCTAAGGCTTCATATAAACTAAATATTTAAGGAAGCCTCCGATCAGGAGTAACGGTTGGAATAAAGCAGCAGACTGACTGAACTGCATCAATAAGCTCTTGTTTTATATGACAGACTTCAATTCTTTAGACATATAAGATAATACTGACATGTAGGGGTGTAACGGTACACGTATTCGTATTGAACCGTTTCGGTACAGGGCTCTCGGTTCGGTGCGCGTGTGTACCGAACGGTTATGAATGCAATCTTTAACAGTTAACAGTCGGCTTGTTTAAAGCGCGGAACACACTTCAATCCTAGTTCCCACACGAACATATTGAGTATTCAGTCCATTTTATCACGAAATTCAAACGATAAATGCCGTTTTAACTCTCTTTAATGTGGCGTGACTGATAGACGCGTATCAGTTCAACTTCAAGCGGCGGCGCGCGAGTGAACGCGAAGAGATGATCGTGCTCACTCGCGCACCACGCGCTGCCGCTTGAGAAGAAAGAATACATATGAATGAATATCTTAAGGTATGTTGAGGATACATTACAACTTACTGAAACGTATCATATGTTGTGTAATCGCTCCATCAGTGTTTCAACCGCGGAAAGACAATAAAACAGCTTGTAAACAATGTTGTGTAGAATCACGTTTATCTCAGAAGTCATTCAGTGTCCACAGCTGTTAGTTCACTAGAGAGATTAACTCTTTCACTGAATACATGCACTATATTAGCCTATATATTCATTATATTAGCCTATATATATTCATTATATACTACTTAGCCTGTTAGTGATGTCTTGTTTATTTAATGTTTAATTAAATGTCATGAAAATTACAGCTGATTATATTTCAACAACAAATTGGAGAAAAAATAATAATTAGATTTAGAAGTTAATGCAAAAACTGCCTTATGTGATGCTTATGAGTGTAGATTATTATATCTAAAAATAAATAGCAACTGAATTTAGGTTAATAGTTTGGGCTCTGTTGTTAATCTTTAATAGCAATATGTAAGTAAGGGCTCCCTATATAGTTTACAGCATTATCTTTAAGAAACTTTTAGTTATAACTGAATTAATTTAAAGGGTTAGTTCACCCAAAAAAGAAAATTCTGTCATTAATTACTTACCCTCATGTCGTTGGACACCCGTCAGACCTCCGTTCATCTTCAGAACACAAATGAAGATATTTTAGTTGAAATCCGATGGCTCTGAAAGGCCTCCATTGGCACAATGCCACGGTTCACTCTCAAGACCCTTAAAAGGCACTAAAGACGTCGTTACAAAGTCCATCTCACTACAGTGGTTCTACAATAACTTTATGAATCGGCGAGAATAGTTTTTGTGCGCAAAAAAACCCTAAATAACGACTTATATAGTGATGACGATTTAAAAACACGGCATCATGAAGCTTCGAAGCGTTATGAATCAGTGAGTCGATTCAGCGGTTTGGATCGCCAAATTTCAGCAGTTTGGCGGTTTGACACGCGATCCGAATCATGATTCGACTCACTGATTCATAACGCTTCGAAGCTTCATGATGCCGTGTTTTTAAATCGTCATCACTATATAAGTCGTTATTTAGGGTTTTTTTGCGCACAAAAACTATTCTCGCCGATTCATAAAGTTATTGTAGAAGCACTGTAGTGAGATGGACTTTGTAACGACGTCTTTAGTGCCTTTTAAGGGTCTTGAGAGTGAACCGTGCCATTGAGCCAATGGAGGCCTTTCAGAGCCATCAGATTTACACTAAAATATCTTCATTTGTGTTCTGAAGATGAACGGAGGTCTGACGGGTGTCGAACGACATGAGGGTGAGTAATTAATGACAGAATTTTCATTTTTGGGTGAACTAACCCTTTAAGGATAGACACAATTTTTTTTCATTAAACCTCTGTTGAATAAAAATTAATAAAAAGCCATTTTGTAAAACTGCTGTACCGAATCCGTACCGAACCGTGACTTCAAGTTTTGTGTACCGTTACACCCCTACTGACATGTGCATATTAATGATCTTGTGACGGGAATGTGATTGCAGTCGGAGCAGCTGTGGGCCGGTTTCGCAGACGCAGGAGAGCTGTGTGTGTGGCACTGCAAAGACCTGAACAAACCCTACATCAGGATCCAGCTCAAAGACTGCGCCGGGGTCGTCTGCATGATCAAAGTCAAGAATCAGGTGAGACACACGCCACACGTTTATCCCTCTGCCGGAATGCATGAGTTTTAGATTTTAAAAATGCCACTGAAATCTCCCGTTCTCAGATCTGGGTGGGCTGTCACGGCCGCAGCGCCGCAGGAAAGGCCCGCGGGAAGATCTACGTGGTGAACGCGGACCGGTACACGGTGGAGAAGGAGCTGGTCGCTCACACAGACAGCGTTCAGACGCTCTGCTCGGCTGAAGACCGGTACGTGCTCAGCGGAGCCGCGCAGGACGACGGCAAAATCGGCATCTGGAAGGTTGAGTAGAAACCAGCAGGAATCCTTGAGATATGAACACTTCTCTCACACAGTCTCTCGTTTCCATCCCCTAACATAAGAGGACAAATGCAAGAGGCATTGTGGAGTACGTACATGCACAGATGCACCGTATAAAACCATGAGAAATCTGCCGTATTACTATAGACACTGGACATTTGCGGCTAAAACATGCGTCATATTGAGTGTAAATATGCTTGTTACAGGAATATAACGTCTCAATATTGAAGGGAAAGACACTACTCGTATAATATATTCCTCAGTGTTATATCAATATTTATGCACCTCATTCATGTCTGAATGTGATTTATGATGGAGGATTTCCTCTGCACTGGAAGTCCAAAAACAGCAAACAAAGGGAGATAAAATGTGCCAGTGTAAATGTTTATTAGCGCACGCACACGAGCAGTAAAAGAGAGGCTTGTTTTTAGAAGTGTAACTGCGTTATAGGCCATTCACTTCTCATCAGGGAAACATCAGTATGTATTTTATACAAGTGAATTTATAAAGGGATCATTTTATAATTTTTTAAATAACTGGTGGCATTTTAGACATGTGAAAATGCACTTTACCAACACTAGGTATCGTATTTACCAATAATAGTAGTTTAGGATGCACAAGAGCAAAAGAACAATGAGCCTTAACTTGCAATGCCATAGACCATAATGAAGGAATTACTGTGTTATGCATTTCATGAGGAACTTTTGTAAATACAGTTTATCTATTGTATCTGTATTTAACTATGCAAAAATCCATTTTTAATGGCCATAATGGTTTTATATTGAAGCATTTTACTTCTGCATTTGTTCATAAATGTCATTTTTAAGATTAAGTTCATCAGGACTTCTGTATTTATTGTACATAGTCATTCATTTGTCTGTTTCTGGGATCCATTCAGAGTCAGAAACGCTCGTTTTTAAACACTAGAGGGCAGCAAATTCAATCTCTTCACGGCTTCATCTCTGAATCTGATACTAGTGCATTCATTACTATTGCAAAACTGCTCATTTAAAACAATATATGTGAAACTTTCAAACAATAGTACGCTTGTCACATGACCTAATCACAATGCAAGTGTAGCATTGCTGTTAATATATTCATCAGAAATTAAAAATATGATTATTGTGCATTTTTAATGTAGTTCTGTGCAAATTTGACAGTGTGAGTCAAGAGCAAATTCTACAAATGTAAATTTTTTTGTAGAATTTGCTCTTGACTCATTTGATCACACCGTCAAATCTGCACAGAACTGCATTAAAAATGCACAATAATCATATTTTTTGATTCTGATAAATGTACAGTGGACATAGCCTGAATATTATTAAGCCGTTTTATATTATTGCCAGGTGTTTTTAGATGTATGTGAAAACAAGAAAATAAGTTTAGCATCACGCTCTTAAGTGTTGTCGTCCCAGGGGACAAACGGCACATTTCGCTTCATTGAAGGCTGTAAAGTCCATCTGTAGAGTAGAGATTACGGTTCCTAATCATAATCTCCAGAGATCAGGAGTCATGTCGTCTAATCCCGTCTGTAGCCGCTCAATCCTCTTATCCAAGTGAATTATGGGCAGCTGTGTTCATTCATCTGAGCCGAGTCCAGACCAAACACACTGACCTGAAGAGCGGCAGCATTTGTTTGTTCAAATGAGAGATGCATAACAATTATTTAAAGATATGAATCACACAAAAATTGTAGTCATGTCATCATTTACTCACCCTCACACACATATGCAGATTTTCTTTTTTGACAGGTGTTTTGTAGATGACCGCTCACTGTGACCATGGCTGAATCCGAAATCGCCCCCTATGTCCTCAATTTGGGCATTATTTGAGTGGACAGTCATTTGTAGTGGTGTTCGAAACCATAATGGACGTTATCGAGTGCACTCATTCAATCCCACAATGCACTCAATGTACACTCAATGGCTGTCCAAATTCACTCACTCGTTTTCATATATACACACAGATCAGGCATAACATTATGTGGCAATATTATGCAAACTAATATTGTTGGTCCCCCTTTTTGCTGCCCAAACAGCCCTGACCCGTCGAGGTATGGACTCCACTAGACCCCTGTAGGTCTGCTGTGGTATCTGACACCAAGATGTTAGCAGCAGATCCTTTAAGTCGTCTAGCCATCACAATTTGGCCCTTCTCAAACTCGCTCAAATCCTTACGCTTGCCCATTTTTCCTGCTTCTAACACATCAACTCTGAGGACAAAATGTTCACTTGCTGCCTAATATATCCCACCCACTAACAGGAGATGAAGAGATCATCAGTGTTAGTCACTTCACCTGGTCATAATGTTATGACTGATCGGTGTACATTAATGCTGTCAAATCGATTAATCCTAAAAAGTTCATGTTAACATAATATGCGTGTTTACTGTGTGTATAATTATTATGTATATGTAAATGCACACACATGCATGTGTATATTAAAAAATAATTTATGATATAAATATATATGCAGTATAAACATGCAAATATTTCTTAAATATACATGAATGAGTGTTTATATATACATAATAATTATACACACAGTACACACACATATTATGTTAACATGAACTTTTCAGGATTAATCGATTTGACAGCATTAATATAGAATCCAGTTTTAAATCAAGGAGTTATTAGTTATTATTTTGAAAATAGATATGACCAGGTTGTATATACGAGATGCCGAATTGGACATTCAAGACTCACTCATTCCTATTTATTGAACGGGGAAGAGAAACCGGTCTGTGTAAGAATTTCACGAGTGTAAAACATATTTTAATAGAATGTCCTTTTTTAAATAATATTAGAGAACGGTTTTATTCAGAAAACACATGAATGGACATTTTTAAAAAGGTTTCTCCTGGAGTAATTTTAGAATTTCTGTCAAATATTAAATCGAAAGAATCTATGTAATTGGTGTTATTATTGCTGTTGTTGTTATTGGTATATATAACTGATTTTGTATAGTGATTGTTTATAGGACAAAATTGTTTAATTATTGTAAACAATGTATTGAAGTGATACTGTTGATTGCCATGAATATAGCCATTGGTGCTGATATGGCATTAAATAAATAAATAAATAACAGCATTAATATATATATTCAATATTAAATATAAAATTCAGTAATTCAATAATGTAATTTCTATAGTTTGCAATCAATCCTAAACCTCCTGAAACTTGTGAAAGCCCATAAGACATTATTTTTTATGATTTATGATTAATGTTTTGAGTGAAACTACATTTGTCTTGTGTGAAGAATTGGTCTTGTTGTTGGAGCTTTTTTCCCAGGTTGAAGTTGAACAGAATTGAGGAGTAAAGTTCCCACCGGAGGAGGAACGGAGTCAGATTTCGGGAACAGGTGCTGGTGACATGAGCAGTAAAAGAGAAATCACATTCACTAAAGAAAGAAACTCTCCTTCTTCCAGTCGGGGGCTTTCAGAGAACTCACTCCTGCAGACGTGACTCATTTAGGTGGGTCCATTTCATGATTACCAAATGCAGAACACTTGCTGATCTGAGATCAAATGTGTGGTTTCACTTATGATGATGATTATGTTTATGGTTTAAGCATGAAGAGCTGTTTCCAGATCAGCATAAAGGAGGAACACTCGTGGTCATGAAAACCACACAAGAATGAGACACCTCAGGGATTCAAAATCAAATCGCTGAATAAAGAGCCTATTAAAACCCAAAGCAGTTATTATCTGTCGTGCATTATTCATTAAATCAAACCACAGGTGTGTTCATTTGGTGTAACGGAATTTCCAAAGTGATTTGGGATCATTGAATTTCCATAGTTCATAATATTCTCGAAATGAATTGAATAGAACAGCTTCTCTATTCAAACCCAGTAACCAGTCACTTCTCGAGCAATGTGCTCCCTCAGATGGACACTGAGAAACTATAGAGACCACACAAATGTCCACTGTTGAACTCTTTCATAGTTACTCCATTGTATCTCCAATCGTGTTTGCCATGAATCATTCTTCTGAACCGATTCCTTGGAATGATTCGATCGAACCGTTACGGAAAACGTTTGTCAATCACTCACATATAGCCTAAGTAAAGATTGGAACAACGTTTACAATATTGGGAATAAATAAGGCTAATATTTTAATTTAATTTACTTTAGACTAAATTAAATTATATAAAAATGTTTTATTAAAAATAATGTCGATTCTTTTTGAATGATTCGATCGAACGGTCTCGGAAATCTTTGGTCTTGGTGGGAAAATATAAATGACAATATTGGGAATAATAATTAACATTAGTAATTAATTAACATTAATGTTGAGCAAAATCGCGATATCTGTTCGCTGGCATAAGCAGTTACTGACTAACTTTACTAAAACATTGTTCATATTGTGGCTGGTTACCTGAAAAGGTTTTTAAAAGAATATTCTAGAAATCGATTCAAATAAGATTGTAGTAAATAAACTGAGAACTAAAAGCCCATTTCCGCCACATACACTAAAAAAATGCTGGGTTGTTTCAACCCATGTTTGGGTCACATATGAACAACCCCAACCGTTGGGTTAAAAAATAGAAGAAACCAACTGTTGGGTTTTAAAATGTTAAAAAAAATTAACCAACCGCTGGGTTTAAAAATCTAAACCAATGGTTGCGTTTTAACATTTAAAAATGTTGAAAAAAAGGTTTAAAAAAAAAACGTTGGGTTTAAATTTTTAAATCAACGGTTGGGACCCAAACATGGGTTGAAACAACCCAGCAAATTTAGACTTTTTATGTTAATGCCATAATTGAGATTTTTTATGTCATGATTATGATTTACAAAAGCATTTTTTTTTCTTATGCGGGAGAAATTATCTTCCATAGTACTGAACTCAACAGAATCGGCGTAATGGTTAATTTCATCCGTTCGAACGAATCGATTCGTTTTATGAATCGGACTAACGTTACCCCGGCGCCAGTTGCCAAAGTCAGGCGCGCTCGACTCCAGCGGCTTTCATTCACTCGGGACTGGGAGGAGTGTGTGTGTGGAGCTGGATGGAGCTGGAGTGGGCTGGGTCCTGCCCGTCAGCCATGTTGGAATGAGAGGGAATGAAAAGCTGGAATGAGAGAGGATCGACTGGAGAAGACAGGAAAAGCGGGTTCTGGAATATCACCACAGACGATCAAAGCGCGCGAGCGACGGATCACACAACAAACGAGTGAGTAGCGCTCAATAACGCTTTGGGAAATGTGTTAGACAGGGAAAACTGTCACTGGAAACAGTAAATATTAGGATTTCTGTGCTGGATCAATCCTGCCATGCGTTCACGGGGAATACTGCTTCAAATCTGATGGATTTGGATCCGATATCTGTGCGGGATTGCGCTTTGATAGTGACGCGCGTTCACGCCTCGGATTCATTGGATCAAACCAAGCATTAATGTTGACTTGGGCTGTTTATGCTAACGTCAGTTTCAAAAGTTTATACCATAATACTTCAACACAAACCTATTGTTTTGGGTTGTACACAAAGGTTGTATTTATCAAATGTACAACAGCAGGATTTGATGACAGTTATTCTGCAAGCGCAGCTCTTTTAATCAACCAAAGTTATTCAAAACAAAGTGTTAGCTATATATCAGTACACGTTTAGTATATAAGAATAAATAATAATATACTATAGGCATATACATAATAATAATTAACACTTAGTTATACTCGGCGTGAGTAATATAATAGAGTAGAAACATTATTCAGCATGTTTTTATTAAATCTACAAAGTATTTACTATATACTACTTCTTTATTTATTTAATATTTACCATGCTTTATGGGCGTGTGTCATAGTAATAGTATGTTTTTTTGCAGAAGAGTGATAGTTTTATATCATATCACAGATTTTTGATGCAATATTGCAAGAAATATATTTTTTATGTATGTATATATTTTTTTATTCTACAAAACGTCTTCGGTCAGTCGAGCGTTTTGGACAGGGCACCACATAATCACATAAACTGGACAATATGTTCGACTGTATTGTGAAGTATATCTTCATACATATGCCACATGTGGAATACAAATTGGTTATAATTAAGACTGATTTGGCCCAATTGAACATTTTATTTTCACACAAAATAAAAAACACAACCACACTGTAAACCCTAACGCTCTGAATAATTAATTGGTTTGAGTAGAGCCAACTCAAATTAAACAAATCGGTTTAATTCACTTTTATGAGTATTTAGAACTTTCCTTTTCTTTTGAGTGCTCAAAACTGACACATTTTAAGGGATTGTTTCGTTGTTTTGAGTTGTATGAACTTGTTTCTTTTCATTTAGACAAACTTAAATTGAACTGAAACTGGGCTGGGATTTCCATTTCCCAGCATGCTTTGCCATGACACTCGAAAGGAAGAGTAAATGCCAATACAGATTTTCGTTGTGGCCTAAAGTGGAGGTTGTATAGGGAAGTGTGTTTGCACAGAACCGATCGGTGTATGGCACATAGTTAACAAGATATTCTGCACTTTATTAATAAGGCACTTTATCTTACTAAGGCCGAAATGAGTAGACATGCCAATGACTGGTCAACATAGGCCTAATGTTACAGGCAGGGAAATCTGTCACATACTTACATAATTACAGTGTGAAGTCGCACTTTATTATTATCTGTTGCTTCCTATTTTTATTTTTTCAAGGCCCAAATTGAACCATTTGGAAATTTGGTTCAAATTTTGATGCGTATAGCTGTTCATTCAAATGTCCAACATTGTTATGCAATTGTTACGCTCTCCGGCGCGCCGTTAAAGCCGCAAAACTCCGCTATAAAGACCGAGTGGAATCTCATTTCCAACTCAACGACTCCCGGCGGATGTGGCAGGGACTGAGAACCATCTGTGCTTTTGGAACTAAATCCTCTGCAGAGGTGAGAGCTGATCCGTTACTGGTGAACGAGTTAAACTCTTTCTACGCTCGCTTTGATGGTAATCGCGGCAGCGCGACTCCGGCGAGTGACGCGTCAGAGAGAGTCCCTCAGAGCAGCAACAGTCACGTGATCTCTGTCTCGGAGGACGAGGTTCGGAGGGCACTCAAACGTGTGGATGTCAGGAAAGCTGCTGGGCCGGATGGTATTTCAGGTCGTGTTCTGCGGTCCTGTGCTGATCAGCTCGCAGGGCTCTTTACATCCATATTCAACGAGTCCCTTGCTACATCTGTTGTCCCCACCTCCTTCAAACGATCCTCCATCATCCCTGTACCTAAGATCAGTAAACCCTCTTGCCTAAATGACTATCGTCCAGTGGCTCTCACATCTTTAGTCATGAAGGTCTTTGAGAGACTCATTAAAAACAACATTTGCTCCTCCATTCCTGACACTTTGGACCCTCTTCAGTTTGCCTATCGTCCCAATAGATCGACTGAAGATGCCATTTCTCACGTCCTTCACTCCTGCCTCACTCACATCGACAGCAAAAGTGGGAACTATGTCAGGCTGCTATTTATTGACTATAGCTCAGCCTTTAACACCATAGTTCCCATTAAGCTAACACACAAACTCCTGGATCTAGGCCTGAATTCTTCTCTCTGCCTCTGGATTGAAGATTTCCTCACTGGCAGACCCCAGGCGGTGAGAGTAGGCCAGTTCACCTCCACCTCCATCACCCTGAGTGTTGGAGCTCCACAGGGCTGTGTGCTGAGTCCCCTGCTCTACTCTCTCTACACCCATGACTGTTTGTCCACACACAGCTCCACCTCGATCATCAAGTTTGCTGATGATACTGTTGTCCTGGGTCTCATCTCCAACAACAATGAGACGGCATACTTGGACGAAGTGGAGCAACTGACATCATGGTGCCAGGACAACTGTCTCTCTCTGAATGTTAACAAGACCAAAGAACTGATTGTGGACTTCAGGAAGAGACAGCATCGGTCATACTCCCCTCTCATGATCAGCGGGACACCGGTAGAGAGAGTGAGCAGCTTCAAATACCTGGGTGTGAACATCTCCGAGGATCTGACCTGGACTACACACATCCAGACACAGGTGAAAAAAGCCAGGCAAAGACTGTACCACCTGCGCCAGCTGAGGAAATTCAGGGTTTCACCAGCCATCCTGAAAACTTTCTATCGAGGGGCGATAGAAAGTGTCCTGACTCAGTGCATCACAGCGTGGTACGGGAACAGCACCAGTCACGACTGCAAAGCCCTGCAAAGAGTGGTGCGCTTATCCGAGCGCATCTCAGGCTCAGCTCTCCCGTCTCTGCAGGACATCTTCACCAAACGCTGCAGAGGTAGAGCTACTAAAATCATCAGAGACATTAATCACCCTGCAAACTCTCACTTCACCCTGCTGCCATCTGGTAAGCGCTTCCGTAGCCTGATGGCAAAGACTGAAAGACTCAGGAGGAGTTTCTTCCCCCAGGCCATCAGACTCCTGAACTCAGTCACGTGACTCACTTCACCCCCGCACACGCATAAACATACGGTCTTTCAACATTAACATCCACATACTGCAATTGCACTGCACTTTACTTTACGTCCCTATTGTTACTGCGTAACAACCTGTAATAAACCTTGCACATTATACTTCTTTATATATACATATTATATATTTTATGTTAACCACTTATTTTTAAGTCTACAGTTTATCTCACTTATCATCCACATATTTTTTATATTTTTATTTTTATCTTATTTCCTATTTTTATCTTTTACTTGATTTATTTATAATTCTACTTATGTTAATACTTTTTATTCTAACTTTATTCTATTTCTATTTAATTTCTTGTAACTGTTATTTGCACTGTCCATGGAGCGGACCTGTTTACATTTCACTGCCAGTTGTATATTGTGTATATAACTGTGTATGTGACAAATAAAACTCTTGAATCTTGAATCTTGTTACTTTTTGACACTGATTAAAAACTATGGACAAAGGCATCTTGATTAATCCCTCTGTTAAAAAGGCCCATTGAGACTTGTATTTTGAAAGTTGTGTCTGAGAGACTTGCTCTGGCAATCAGCCAATGTCAGAGCGCACTGTCTGAGCAGCAGACACTTTGCTCCGCCCATCTCCAGCAGGTGGCATTGATTAATGTTAGTGAATAGCTCAGCATGGCATGAGTGTTTCAAACAGACTCTGTGCTTGCTTCACCTTTGATGTGTGCGTATATAGTATGAAGTAAGTTGATTTATGTACTTACTATGAAGTCTATGTTAACTGTTTGATGAACTGAGTTTATTATGTTTGGTTGATATCCCTTGTTTAAATGATACTTTCCATTGAAGTAATGATTCATTTGTGTTCATGTATTCACATGATGGTGCTTTAAATGTTTCTGTTACCTCTCAATACATTTATCTAGTTGATTAATTGTTTCTGTTATGTTATATTGATTATGTATTGTATACTTTGTTTTAGACCACACACATAGACAAACATATGGAACCAGCAATGTGCTGGAAATAAAGAGCAAAGAAATTGAACCCCTATTGCTTCTTCATGTCTCTAACCGGACATCAGTGGTGAACTAGTCCCCAACTGGCAACCCCAAACTGATTGAAATTAACAGTTTACTATATGGTCCTTCGAGCCGGAGACAGAGTTTTCCACAGTTATGGAGAAGCAACCATCAGCTGAAGTCCTTGAGCGGCCCAGGAGACAATCATCTCTTCCAGCACACTTGCAGGATTATGACTTGACTGGTTATAACCTACCTGAACCCTTAACACCACCCAGCTATTCCCGAAATTCACCTTGTGCTCCATCAGCCGAAGAGGATGCCAGCATGGAGACCCCACAGGCAGCAGCATATCATGGTGATTATCACAGTCCACAACGATGGTTTACCACAGATCGGTGGGACCAGCATGTGGAAGCACTACGTGAGGAAAATGCTGATTTAAGGAAACTCCATAGTGACCTGATTACCACAGTTCAGCAGCTGAAGGAGGAAAGAGATGATTTCAAGCAGGTCAACAGTAAGTTCACGTCACAGATGTCTCAACTACAAGCAGAGGTAAAACAGTTGTTAAGTTGGCAAACTCAGCAGCCACAACTCCCTCAAAGATTAACTTCACTTCCTGTACCCGGTCCATCAAAGACCCTAGACCGCCCTAAACCAGTACCAGCCCCACGGAGGCCAAAAGTAACGGGCCCGGGGTCGAATCCAAGCGATGCACAAGCCTCTCATGATACATCACAATGTAGTAGCTCAGTGGAAAGTTGGGGAAGCTCTGAGGATTCAAGCAGTCAAGAAAGTATTTTCTCTTCTGTCGATGATGGCATGAGAAACCTGCACCTGAGCTCAACCAGGCAACAAAAGGTTAACCCCGGTCCACCAACTGGAAGAACGATTAGTAGGAGGCAGGATGGGGGACATGAAGCCAACATGGTTCCGAGAAGTCATGTCCGATCTCCGCCTCAACAATCTTCCTCCAGAAAACAGCATAAGCTATCATCTAAGAGTAGGAGAAGGCACCACCACTCTCCAAGTTCATTGGTTGACCAAGAAAGAGTATATCGTGGACCTACTCCTACGATTCCCGACCTGATTCACCCAAACCCCAGAGAGTTTGCAAGGCTTAAGATTGCTTTGGAAAACATTCTGCCAGCTGATACCACAGAGCGCTTCAAATTCCATATTCTGCTAGAACATCTGAAGCTTGAGGAAGCACAGCTAATTGCTGAATCATACAGCAGTTCACGTCATCCTTATACCCACACCATGGATGCCCTCAATAAGCAGTATGGCCAGCCACATCAATTGGCGTTACAGCGCATAGTGGAATTGATGGAGGGACCGAGCATCAACACTGGAGACATCAAAACTTTCCGGATGTTTGCTCTGAGGGTGAGATCCTTGGTGGGAATGTTGCGACAATTAGGTAAACCTGGCAAAGTGGAATTAAGATGTGGATCTCATGTGTCCAGACTACTGAGTAAATTGCCACATGATCTGCGAAGCAGTTTCAGAAGATTCATCTATCCCTTGAATGTGAAGATTCCTAACCTCCTTGACTTCTCAGACTGGTTAGAATATGAAATCCAAGTGCAAGAAGATTCCACAAGATATACAAGCCGCTCCGGTAGAGGGTACTCAACCAGATCATCTTGGGACCCACCAAGGAAGGTAAACCCATTCCACAAAGGGACCGAAGTCCTACTCAGCACTGAGAAATACCCTTCTGCACCTCCATCACCTGTCACAGTTAAGACCACAATGGCAAATCCTTACTGTCCTTACTGTGATAACAACAAACACTCTTTGAATAACTGCGCCAATTTCTCTCAACTCTCCAAATCTCAGAGGCAAAATTGGATAAAGGGGCACAACAGATGCTGGCGCTGTGGACGGGGCCATAGATCATCAGAGTGTAACCTCAAGATGCGCTGCAAATCATGTAATGGCCGCCACTTGCTTGTTCTTCATGAGGTTAATGTAAGGAACAAGGACAAAGTAGTGGAAGGAGAGGATTCATCTGCAAACCCTATCATGGGGGAGGCCGCCAACGATGTATTATTCATTGACAAGCCCCTAGGAAGCCAGAAGGTACTGTTGAAAATGTGTAAAGTCATTCTGAGAAATGGAGATCGATCCATAAATGCTTATGCCATTCTTGATGATGGCTCAGAAAGGAGCATCTTGTTGCACGCTGCAGCTAACCAGCTGAAATTGAAAGGGAAGCCAGAGGACCTGCCCCTGCGCACAGTCAGGCAAGAGTTAAAGGTCCTGCATGGGGCGGCTGTTTCCTTCAACCTTTCACCAGCCTGTCAACCAAACAAGGTATATCCAATCAGTGGAGCTTTCACTGCATCAGAGCTGGGGCTTGGAGTACATTGTCATCCTGTTAAGGCTCTACGGGAAAGGTACCGTCACCTTAAAGGACTTCCCCTCCAAAACATTGAAGCAGCTCATCCAGTTTTGCTCATTGGATCAGACTGCCCTCATTTAATTACCCCAGTTGAACCGGTTCGCTTGGGACCACCAGGTGGTCCTGCTGCAATTAGAACTCTCCTTGGATGGACTTTACAAGGACCAGTTCAAGCTTTGCAACATCGCTTCACAGAGCAGCAATGTCTGTTCACAAGTTTGTCACCTTCTGCTACTTTGCATGAACAAGTCGAAAGACTCTGGCAAATGGATGTCCTTCCATGGAGGGATGCGAAGACGAGTACTCGATCAGTACAAGACCAGCAGTCACTAAAATTGCTGGAACAAAAAACGATCAGAGTTGAAGTCGATGGGATTCAGCGATATGCTACCCCACTGCTCAGAGTTAAAAATATGCCCCCTCTTCATGCACCTAAAGCAGCAGTAATGCCTCATCTTAGAAGCCTAGAGCGTCGCCTCAGTAAGTCTGTTGATCAAGCAGCTATCTACCAGGCTGAAATTAAACGACTGGAGCAGGCGGGTTACATTGCTGAACTACAGTCAGGAGCAGAAGACACTCCAGTGAGTTGGTATATCCCACACCATATGGTTGAACATAACGGGAAACATAGGGTGGTTTTCAATTGTTCATTCCAGTTCCAAGGAAACAATCTTAATGAACTGCTACTTCCAGGACCTACTCTGACTTCCTCGTTACTGGCTGTGCTACTAAGATTCAGAGAACATTCAATCGCCATCAGCAGCGACATTAAAGGAATGTTCCACCAGATAAGACTCCTTCCCGAAGATCGACCCCTTCTCCGTTTCTTATGGAGAGATCAAGAAAGAGAAGTGCAGCCCAGAGTCTATGAATGGCAAGTCCTTCCCTTTGGGACCACTAGTAGTCCATGTTGCGCTGTCTTTGCTTTGCAAAAGAATGTCCTGGACAACAGTCAGCCTGGTGAAAAGGTACATGATGCTGTACACAAGGCATTTTATGTCGACAATTACCTGCAAAGTCTGCCCTCTGTAGATGAAGCAAGGCACATGGTAGACCAGTTGCAGAGTGTCTTGGCAAAAGGAGGATTCGAACTTAGGCAATGGGCCAGTAATGCACCTTCCACCATCAGTCACTTACCAGTGGCATCCAGGTCTGACAGTGCTGAGCAATGGATCGCCATGGGTAATGTTTCAAATCATGAATCAGTGCTTGGACTCCAGTGGAACTGTCAAAATGATACCTTGTCATATAAGCTCCGTGCTATAGAGTGCCATAAAGTTACGATGCGTAACATCTATAAAGTGATCGCCAGCCAATATGATCCTCTTGGGTACATCATCCCATACATCACACGTGCCAAGGTAATAGTGCAGCGACTATGGGACAAAAAGAGAGATTGGGATGATCCCATGTTACCTGAGGATTTAGTGAATGCTTGGAACAGATGGGCAGAGGAGCTCGGTAATCTACAAACGATAGTTTTATCCAGATGCTATTGCAGTGCACCAAAGGATGATGTATCCAGCCAACGAGATATCCATATCTTCTGTGACGCGTCAGAGTCAGCTTATGGGTCGGTCGCTTATCTTCGAACAGAAGACCAGCAGGGAGAAGTGGAAGTCACATTCATTGTGGCCAGATCAAGAGTGGCTCCCAAAAAACGTCTGTCAATCCCTCGTCTAGAACTATCCGCAGCCCTAACAGGTGCCCAGTTGGCCAGGATCCTGCAGAATGAACTGACTTTGCCCATTCGACAAGTTTTCCTTTGGACTGATTCCACCACAGTCTTAACTTGGATTAAATCAGAATCCTGTCGTTTCAAGGTTTTCGTTGGTACACGAGTTACTGAGATTCAGGAGCTTACCAGCCACTGTGAATGGCGCTATGTGGACTCCGATAGTAACCCGGCAGATGATATCACCAGAGGTAAAAGGCTGGCAGAACTAGGGCCACAAAGTCGATGGAATACAGGGCCACCATTCATTCATCTCTCACCTGACCAGTGGCCGGTTACACCCACATCCTCTCTTATTGACAGTGATGAACTAAGAAACTCTACATTCTGTGGTCTGATGAATACTGCACGTCGCTTGTCCATACCAGATCCAAGCAAGTTTCTGACCTTTCAAGAGTTACTGACAGCCACTGCAGAATCTCTCAAGGAAAATGGGGCCAATCTCTCAGCTGAAGACTTTCGACGGGCTGAAATAGCTATCTTTCAGCAAGCTCAATGGGAAAGCTTTCCCTCCGATGTGACACAGCTGACAGCGGGAAAACAACTGCATAACCACAGTCGACTCCTTAGCCTCGCTCCTGAACTTGACTCTGCAAATCAACTCCTTAAGATAGGAGGGCGCCTTCGTCGTTGTGAAGAGATTGAGCCTGAGTTTATGCATCCTATTGTGCTTGACCCCCATCATCCTGTCACTTCGCTTCTCATTAAGGACTATGATGCAAAGCTGCTTCACCCAGGACCTGAGAGAGTACTAGCGGAAATGCGTAGAAAATACTGGATCCTTCGGGGTAGGGAAGCAATCCGACGTTATCAACGCAAAGATTGTCCAGAATGTCAGAAATTTCGTAAAAATCCACAGATACCCAGAATGGCCGATCTGCCTCCAGCCAGGCTACGTCTATTCAAACCGGCCTTTTATTCTACTGGCATTGACTGTTTTGGGCCATACTTGGTAAAGATTGGGCGCAGAAGTGAAAAGCGATGGGGTATTCTGTTCAAGTGCATGACTACACGTGCAGTGTACATTGACCTCCTGCCTAGACTTGATACAGACTCCTTCCTTATGGCCCTCAGGCGTTTTATAGCCCGACGTGGGAGACCTATGGAAATTTTATCTGATCAGGGTACCAATTTTAAAGGAGGGGAAAGGGAGCTGCAACAGACATTTGCTGAACTAGTTCCAGAGCTTCGGGAACAGCTTGCCAGCCAGCAGATTATCTTCCGCTTCAACCCACCTCATGCCCCACATTTTGGTGGGTGCTGGGAAAGGGAGATCCGGTCCCTGAAACAAGCTCTACAGGTCACTCTGGGAACTCAGCCGATACCAGAGGAAACTCTTCTCACTACACTCATTGAGATTGAAGGGATCTTAAATTCTAAACCCCTAGGGTATATCTCCTCTAATGCCTCTGATCCAGATCCTATCACTCCTAATTCGCTCCTTATGGGGCGGCCTGATTCGTCCCTTCCTCAAGTGATATACCCTCAAAGTGAACTATTGAGTCGACGTAGGTGGCGTCATAGCCAAGTCCTAGCAGATCACTTTTGGAAGCGGTTTATCAAGTTTTATTTGCCTGGTCTTCAGACTCGTAGCAAGTGGCAGGTAGAGTCACCCGATATAAAGGTGGGAACTACAGTTATGATTGTGGACCCTCAATTCACCAGGGCCCTGTGGCCCATTGGGCAGATCTCTCAAGTATTCCCTGGGGTGGATAACAGAATCAGGACTGTTGAAGTGAGAATTAAGAACAAGTTTTATGTGCGACCTGTGGCTAAGGTGATACAGCTACCTGAGATTCCAGACTAAAATTGGACTTTGACCTTTTTATAATGGGCAGATTTCCTCAGTCTTTAGAAATCTGGGGGCGGCTGTTAAAAAGGCCCATTGAGACTTGTATTTTGAAAGTTGTGTCTGAGAGACTTGCTCTGGCAATCAGCCAATGTCAGAGCGCACTGTCTGAGCAGCAGACACTTTGCTCCGCCCATCTCCAGCAGGTGGCATTGATTAATGTTAGTGAATAGCTCAGCATGGCATGAGTGTTTCAAACAGACTCTGTGCTTGCTTCACCTTTGATGTGTGCGTATATAGTATGAAGTAAGTTGATTTATGTACTTACTATGAAGTCTATGTTAACTGTTTGATGAACTGAGTTTATTATGTTTGGTTGATATCCCTTGTTTAAATGATACTTTCCATTGAAGTAATGATTCATTTGTGTTCATGTATTCACATGATGGTGCTTTAAATGTTTCTGTTACCTCTCAATACATTTATCTAGTTGATTAATTGTTTCTGTTATGTTATATTGATTATGTATTGTATACTTTGTTTTAGACCACACACATAGACAAACATATGGAACCAGCAATGTGCTGGAAATAAAGAGCAAAGAAATTGAACCCCTATTGCTTCTTCATGTCTCTAACCGGACATCAGTGGTGAACTAGTCCCCAACTGGCAACCCCAAACTGATTGAAATTAACAGTTTACTATACCCTCTGCTTTACTTAAATGTATCAGCGTAATTTATTTTAATAACACCTGTGCTTACTCTTTTTTTAGATTGCTCACACATCAGACTTACTGACTAATGATCAATGAAGAAGATGTCTCGTTCCTCTTCTGTCTTTATTTCTATTCTCATCTCTGTGGGCAGTTGATGTTAAGTTATAATGACCTCGTAACATGCAATATGTTATTCCATTTGGAAAGATATTTAATTTGCGCCACTACAGTTGCAGCTTGAAGTCGCGCTGGTATTAAAAAATATTTTGACGGTATTAAAAAAGGTAGTAAAAGGTATTAAACTCAACTTCTGTACCCTGAACTCAACTGTTTAACTCAAGGGGAGGCAGAAAATTAGCCTATTTTTTAAAAATAGTGGCGTGTACCTTTAACATGTACCTGTTCTCAAACTAAGCTCATGCTCCACTCGTCTGGTGACGGAAACCCTACAAAAAAACATCCAACATAACAGAAGCACTTCTAAACTAGCTTAACAAAACATTAAACACAACTAAATCTCCCACTTGCGCACACAAAAACATAATATAACACTTAATTTTGGCATTTACTCTCCGTTTCGAGTGCCATGGCAAAGCATGCTGGGAAATAGAAATCCCAGCCCAGTTTCAATTCAATTTAAGTTTGTCTAAATTAAAAGAAACAAGTTCATACAACTCAAAACAATGAAACAATTCCTTAAAAAGTGTCAGTTTTGAGAACTCAAAAGAAAAAGGAAAGTTCTAAATACTCATAAAAGTGAATTAAACTGATTTGTTTAATTTGAGTTGGCTCTACTCAAACTAATTAATTGACCTATCGGTAAGCCCCTCCCCTCGAACGCAGATGAGCCAATAGCAGTTGAGTATCAGTTGCGCTGGGACCGGAACTCGGACATCTTTAGGTTTCAGCGCCATAGAGAAACATTGGAAAATCCGAAGCTCTCATCGGTTTGATGGTGTTTATGCTACAAAAATGCTCAAATGTCGTGCCTGAGGTACTGCAACACTGACTCCAGAGATCCTGAGAGGATTTTCTGTTTGTCAAACTCTCGTTAAGTTACGATTAAAGTCCCTGCTAACATACAAACCGAAATAACTAACTGTTCTCACGTCATGTAACACTGTAGGTCAAAAACACATTTCAGTGCCTCTCCATATTAAACTGGTTATATGTAAATTAATTAAATTTTAGATATGTTTAAGGTCTACATTAGCTGTCCTATAAAGAGGACTCTTATTTTGATGGGTATTATAGTCTATGGGTAATGAAAGCGAGAGCTCGCACGCAGTTTATCGGAGTTGTTTTGCAGATACAAAGTTTTCCAGTTATTAACTGCACCCCCGAAAAGTCATAAGCTCTGTGTGTATATGTTTGTTTACTGTTAGTTGTATGAGTGTTTTAGTGTAATTTGCTGTGTGTGTTAATGGTAAAGCAACGGAGAGAGAGAGTTTGTGAATGAGACGTTAATGCGCACTTCTTCTGCTTTGTTTGTTCAGCTCTTACGATGATTTTTTTGGAGTGAAAAAGGACATAATAAACTTGATAAACCATCAGTAAAGTTTGGCCATCATTCGGACGAGATATACGCTACATTCTGTGTCCAAAAACATCTTAGGATAAAGTTTTCACACTGACAGCTGTCACTGTAAGATATAGCAACTCCGTTTGTTTGTCCGAGTTAGCAACAGTAACTAAGGGGGGGGGGGGGGGGGGGCTTACCGATAGGTCAATTATGCTGAGCGTTAGGGTTTACAGTGTGGTTGTGCTTTTTTATTTTGTGTGAAAATTAAATCAAATCAATCTTAATTATAACCAATTTGTATACCACACGTGTGGCATATGTATCAAGATATACTTCACAATACAGTCATAGTGTCCAGTTTATGTGATGCCCTGTCCAAAAAGCTCAAAGCGTTGCAAATAAAACATTTTGTAGAATGTGTATTGATACAACATTCTGAGAAATAATATGAAATATATGCATATCATATCATATTTCTGGCTATATGTACCATAACTGTGAAATATGTGAAATATGTACCATAACTGTGAAATAACTGTGAATATAAATTGAACTTGATAACTGTGAAATATATTGTTTTGGATTGTGTCAGTCAGTCTAGATCCTCATTCCTGAGTGTGATGACAGAACAAACAGAGCTGCTCATTGTGCCGCAGGGGAATCTCAGTTATTTGCTGATGTGTTCTGGCAGCGCTGCTGTGCCGGAGCGATACTGTATTCTGTGTGTCCTGAGGCGGTGGAAATGGGCTGGCCTGGGGTATTTTTAGAGCCGGTGCTGGGGCGACAGCCGCCTGCCTCCAGCCAACTAATGCCAGACTCTGAGATCACAGCGTTCGAGTGAATTACGGCTGACGCGACTCGTTGTTATCGTTCGCTCGGGGCCGCTGCATTGAGGTTTACCCGTGTGAATCCAACACTAGTTTCCTCTGCTGGGATTGCATTGCGTACAGCACCTCATTCTGCCATCGTTTCCCAGTGAAAAATAGGCCGGTTGCTGTGAACCTGATAGCTTGGCTTAACTATGTGATTATGATTATTATTCTGTAACGTAAACCCACTAGATGAATGCATCGTTCTGACGGCGTGTAATCCTGTTGTTTTAGCTGCACAGGAAGAGAGCCTGTGATTTCAACGGCTATGACAGGAAGCTCAACCGTATGTGTGTGTGTGTGTGTGTGTGTGTGTGATGGCATGGCGTTTAACTGAGATTGGTTTAGCAGGATGTAGCTACCTTGTAACGTCCCTCAGGGTTTAGGAGGAAAATGCCTTTTTCCTCTGGGCAGGAACAGCCGTGTGTGTGTGTGTGTGTGTGTGTGTGTGTGTTGAAGGCAACATTGTCTTAAAGGTGCGGTGTGTAGGGTCTATTTTGAGGGTCTATTGACAGAAATGCAGTATAATATCCATAACTATGTTTCCAGTGGAGTGTAAAGACCTTACATAATTGAGCGTTATGTTTTTTTTATCTTAGAATGAGGTGTTTCTATCTACACACACCGCGGGTCGCTTACAGTGAAGCCGCCATTTTGCGCCGCCATGTTTCTACGGTAGCCCTAAACGGACAAACTTCTCTACAGAGCGCTAGTCACTCTCTGCGTTCTCAGACGACATGTTTGTCCTGTGTCAGCCACCGTAGCTTCTCTGTGTGTTTTGAAAGGGAGGGGTGAGCGGGTGCAATTCACTACCTCACCACTAGATGCTGCTATAATTCACACACTGCAACTTTAAAGGGTTGGTTCACCCAAACATTTTAAAAACATTCGTTAATTCCTCTCCCTCATGTCGTTCCAAACCTGTAAGACCTTCGTTCATCTTCTGAACACAAATGAAGATATTCTCTCTGACCCCTCCATAGACAGCTGTTTAATTAACACTTTCAAGGTCCAGAAAGGCAGTAAAGACATTGTTAAAATAGACCATGTGACTCCAGCGGTTCAACCTTAACGTTATGAAGCGACGAGAATACTTTCTGTGCGCAAACCCCCCAAAATAATGCCAGTCTCCTACACTACAGGAGTTTTAAAATCCTATCCGATTGTAAAATCTGGAGAATCTTTGCAGATTTTCTTCCCTCAAATCTTAAACATGCTCACACTACAATATTTGAAATTCGTGAAGCAGCACACACTACAAAATGTTATTAAGATTATCGTGCCAGAGGAAGCGCGTCACGTGATCTACGCAGCAGATCGGAATCGGGAAAAATGGATACAGTAAACCGAAAACTTGCTCTATCAATAATGATCGTTTGTTGTGGAAAAAAAACAAAAGCGGAAGAATAAACAAGTGTGGATGAGAAAATGGTTGGGGAGACGGGATCAACATGGACTGTCAGTTCTTCAGCGAGAAATGGAGGTAAAATTGACCTCATATTACTATCATAGTGTGCTAGAATGTTTACCGTTATAATATTGCCTGCCTAGTTCAAAAGCGACAGTGTCACCTTTTACAGTGTAGATTTGTGCTGTAATATGAAAATACAATTGGTGCTAGTATAGTATGTATTATGAAATGTGTCTACTTATAAGAAACAGTGGTTTGCAGCTTTCTCTCTTTCACACACAGCGCGCACGCACACGCACACATACACACACAGCGCACGCGCACACACACACACAGCGAATCCGTGTTGTCGGTTTCGCGGTCGCCATTTCGAAATGTCCGTCACTTGTCTAGTCGTAGACTTGTTTCCTATTGGCTATTGTGACAGTACTGACGTTATTACAATCTTGCTCATCCCGATAAATATCAAACATGTTTGATATGATCGGGGCGAGCCCGATTTGTGTGAGAGCAGATCGGGAGGGGCAAGATTTTATCTGTGAACGTCTCACATTACCAGATAATCTGCGCCGAACATCGGAACCGATCGAAGTCGTGGACAAGATTTTTTTCTCAGAATCTCGGGAGGGGAAAATCGGCCATAAATCGGCCTAAAACTCCTGTAGTGTGAGCCAGCCTTAACTCAGATTGAAGTGTGTTCCGCGATTAAAACAAGCCGACTGTTAACTGTTAAAGAATGCGTTCGGTGCCGTTCGTTACACACGTGCACCGTACCGGAAGCCCTGTACCGAAACGGTTCGGTAGGAATACGTGTACCGTTACACTCCTGGACGACGCTAAATACGGGTATAAACAGGGTCTAAAACGCTTTGAGCTTGTCCACTTTCGACCACTTCCAGAGGTAGATGAAAACACATCTGACCGGATTGCTCTCGCAGTGTAAACGCTCATGTGGTCAAATGCGTTTGAACAGCCACTAAAGACCGACTGCTGACCTCACACGTAAAGGACTCGGTTTGAAGACGATGGTGTTCTCTCACCTTTCCTGATTTCTTACACATACTCATAGCGTTCGGCTGGTCTTGTGGTTATCAGAGAAGAAACTAAAGCGGCTGCTCTCCGTATGTTTCCATATTCCATGTTCATATGTCAAGTGCGTGAGCTTATTTCATCCATTAGATTGAAAGATCTGACCCCCTACCCCCCCATACATAGACCCTCCCCTCGAAGAAATCAGGACAGAAGTGGTTGAAAGTGGAAAAAAGTGACAGATTAAGGGCGTTTTCACATCTCCCTTGTTTGGTCCGGATTTTCGGACTTTTCAGTTTGGTCCGAATCAAAATGACAGGTGTGAAACCTCACCCGTACCACGGTCCGGACCAAACAGACGAAATGTGGTCAGACGAAAAGAGGTCGCCTCAGTCCAGATCAAACTGAACAAAGGTTCGGTTCGTTTCTAGTGTGAAAGCATTTTCTGTATGTACTTTCAGACCATTTACAGGAAGTTCCTGTTCATGTTTAAATATTATAATGTTATTTTTAAATTCAATCTAGGCTAGATTGATTATGAAAAGTGAAAAGATGCGCAATATGCAAGAAGGTCAAAATGATTTCGAACGAAATTGTGTATGATTTTGCTTAGAAAGCCTTTCTTTAATGTGAATTTCGTTTTGTATAAATTGTATCTTCATTTTAATCAATGTTTAATCAGACAATTGCCTGGATTTAATAAATAAGAAGCAAATAGTCTATAGCAGGAGCGATCACATGCTTTGCACATGAACTGGAGCGCGTCTCAAATAAAACGAAACTCAGTAGCTACTTGTCTCACAAACATGAGAAATATGTGTATATAAAGCTTGAAATGTCCACTTTTAAACGTAACGAATAAAAAATAGTCAAGCAATGCGCACTGTTCAATAGTGGCAGCGATATGCGTCCGTTCATTCACTCTTGACGTCAGACGCACGTCCGTTTATAAACCAATCAATGTCCAGATGCCGCCCACACAGATGATGACGAGTGGACGCAAGTGCGTCATGTAAAGTTCTTTAGTCCGCTCGCATAATTGCAATGTGAAACCAAAACAAAACTAACCGAATGTGTAAAATGTATCAAAACATGAACTTCGGTTCGGACCTTGGTGCGGACTTTCAGGTGTGAAAACGGGGCTGTTCTGCTTCGTCCACTTGTGATCCGATTGACCAAAGCACATCTCAAAACCAGGTGTAAATGGCCACAATATTGTCTTTCACTGCTTTTCTTGTTTGTTTTTTTACATTGTCATTGCAACTTTTAGTTGTGTTTTAGCTCAGCATGCCACATGAGACACATTTTTGCATTGTCATCAGGTTTTATTTTGTAAATAGAATACGGTTTATCTGACCATCAATTATTCAGCCGTATTAAAAGTGACAAATTCACCACCAGCA
Source organism: Gobio gobio (assembly GCF_949357685.1). NCBI lineage: Eukaryota > Metazoa > Chordata > Actinopteri > Cypriniformes > Gobionidae > Gobio > Gobio gobio. The sequence continues at coordinate 52,305,206 of NC_137104.1, read as the reverse complement.
GTTATATATATAGTGCCATTATATCAGCCATGGCCAACATTGCTCTCTAGAGACCGTTATCAGTGGTCAAAAACCCATATCAGTCGACGACTCAACCGGTTAGTGAATTGTTTCAAATCTGAACCTGTGCATGTGTGTCTGGCGTCTTTGTGTCCGCGTTTGGTTCTGAACAGAGCCTCCATTGAGGGTGAGCGATGGCACCACTGTACTTACAGTTTCCAGCGCCTCAATGGCCCATTCAGCAGCCGTCCGACTGACCCGCGGAGGTAACGCCACTCACAGAGCACGCTTTTCTCAAGTGTTTGGTGTTCTGCCTCTCAGCGTGTTTGTTTTCTGTCGTTCAACAGAAGAACGCTTCTGTGTGGGTCCACGCTGGATGGTAATCCGGTCTGAACCGGTCCAAATAAACCACCTGTACACTCTTGAAATGCTTGTGTAAGTGGGCTCTTTGTGCAGGGACTTGAGTTTCCTGTTAAACCGTTGGAGAGCAGCGTCTGGTCGGACGTAAAGACCACACCGCAGGAAATGGGTTCGAGCTGCTTCCAGTTCCTGATCCCTTCAGGCTTATCTCACACGCTGTGGCCTGCGGTTTTACCTGCCTCTCCTGAGACACCCGTCATTAGTGCAGACATACACTTCTCTGGAATCCGTTTTACTGGTTAAATTAAAATGTCATGTGCAATTTTTTAATCAACAATTGATTAATAGCTTAACAAAAATGACGTCCAAATTCTGTGTTTTCTGTTGTAATTGTTCTGGATTCTGTTTTAAAGGTGCAGTGTGTGAATTTTAGCGGCATCTAGTGGTGATGTTGTGAATTGCACCCGTCCACCGCTCACTCCTCCCTTTCAAAGCACATAGAGAAGCTACGGTGGCCGTCACAGGACAAACATGTCGTCTGAGACAGCAGAGAGTGACTAGCGCTCTGTAGAGAAGTTTGTCAGCTGTTGTAGAAACGTGGCGGCGCAAAATGGCGGCTTCACTGTGAAGGCCTGTGCGATTATCGCGCGCGCTTATCACCAGCATTTTTCGAGACGTTTTTCGGCATGTCTTTGTGTTCGTACCCAAGCGATTTTCACTGGCGATGTCCCGAGTGAACGTGCAAATTCAGTAGATGATAGCGCTCCCGATACACAAGGTGGTGCTGCGGCACTTTACGCTTCTGACACAGAAGAAGAAGAAGAGAGACCGTATTTACGTGCTTGCCAAAACCATTCACACGCTTTTTGCTAACTGGCAAGCAGCATTAGCAGCTCATCTTCTTCTTTGTCTACTTACTTCCTCTTCGTCGTATCAATGTGAGCGCGGCAAGACTGTTTTGTGCTCGAGCACCACCAAGTGGTGTTTTACTGTAACTTCAGCAGCTCCAGGCACGGGAATTAAAGCGGCGATCTCATTGGTCAGCCAGTTTTTAACGCGCCGCATCGAAACAAAAAAACAAACCTAAGACGTTTTTAACGTTTTTGACGTTTTTTCAGTGTGCACACTCACATTGGCGCCCTTTGTTTAGTCACGAGGCGTTAAACGTCGGGGTGTGTGTAGATAGAAATGCCTCATTCTAAGGTAATAAAAACACGGTTACAAACGGTTCTTTATATAAGGTCTTTATACTCCACTGGAAACATAGTTATGTATATTATATTGCAGTTCTGTCAATAGATCCTCTTAAAAACCAGTGGCGGGCCGTGCATTTCACAACTAGGCCTTCAGTGGTATCCTACCTGAATTAATTCACCTCTTAAGGCGAGACACGGCAGGTGAAAACATCGTTTTTTCATGCAGTGGTCAATTTTGAGATTTTGGGCCAGTTTGCTCCCTTAACATGTAAGCTTTCATGTCAAAATAAAAAAAATGTCAACATTACACATTAAGTTGGTTATTTCATTATATTTTGTCACCGTGCGCCTTTAGATTTCTACCCGAAATCATCAAAAGTTATTCTAGCGCGATCTCTCGTGCCGTCTCCATTCACAGAAACATGTCATGCTTGGTCTCATTATAAAGCTCGCAGTCTCACACACAGCACTGTCTAATCCAAATATGGATATTTCCTTTGTAAAACTAACCAACCGCGAAAGTTTGCAGCCGAACACCACATCTGATTGGTCGATGTGAATTTCTCACGCGCTGCCGCTTGCTTGTGTATTCTCTGCTTGAGAGAAAGTGCAGACAACGCTGAAATCGGCTCATAAACGCTCACAGAAAAGACCAAGTAGCAAGAGCAAGTAAAAAGAAAGTAAACAACAACAGATTAGACGACGAAACCCCGTCAGAATTAGATTCAAATAGTTATAGGTGGACATATGCAACAAACAGGGACAGTTCGTCTGCAGTTTTTGTGACTGGTGTTTGTTAAGGTAGTTCTCTTAAGGTAGTTCTCTAATAGCTATTGCTATTAATAATTTATTCATTTATCAATTTCCACGTGTTTTAAATATTATACACTACTGATATTAATTAACTGAATATATATTTTGTTTGTAGGTTGGGGGTTTTATAGAAATGTATGCAGTTATACAGTATAAAACTTTAAAGGCCGTTTTCTCAGAATTAGTTTTTTCTCACACTCAGAGTCAGATATATCCACTTCAAGAGCACCTACAAGCACCAACTTTAGCAGTCTTATGCTGAACTATATTCTGAAGGCTTTTACAGAGGGATTTGTTGATATATCATTCCTATCCTGAGTTATAGGTCCTTTAACTCCAAAAAACATGGCGAAAATTTATTTTTTAAGGCTATTGTCAGTATTCTCTAATTTACTAAAGCACAAAATAAGATATCCAGAATCCCCTCTGTAAAAGCCCTCTCATCTAACATGTCAACAAATAGAACCAATAATTCTAAACATGGTCCTTTCCAATTTCCAGATTTTGTTTTTGGAAAAGTATGCAAATGAGCGTATATTTAAGTATATAAGGCCTCATTTGCATATTAAAACATTAATTTACACAAAACTTGTAATACATTGTTTTCTTATGTTTATGCCAGTAATAAACTGGAGAAGTTTCACAGTGATATCTTGTAATTAAAAAAAAATCCCTATTCACCTGTAGTGTCTCGCCTTAATAAACATCATCATGACGCCACGGGTATAGAAACCATTAATATTATACAGAAGCGCAGTCAAAACAATCATTTAACACACATTCATGGAAAAAATCTATTAAAATTTAAGTCAGAGATTCGGATAGTGATTAGGCCAGCAGTTGGCCCACCACTGTTAAAAACTACACACTGCACCTTTAATGCCTTAATTACTTTTTAATAATCAAAAAGCATGTCTAATGAATTGTACCCATAACTTTGTCAAAATGTGATAATTAATTACTTTTTTCTTTTTTTTCTTACAATAATAGGGCCCTATGAAATGTTTAATTTTTAGCAACTAGATTATAATAGCATATTTTCTTAGTGATGCATGATATTTACACAGTGTAAATATCATCTATTGCTATTTAAACTAAGTGAAAATAACAGTATTTTCTGTGCAATAAGTGTAAATAGTAGTTATTTATACTTATACACAGTGGTAGATGCTATTTACACCTCAGTGTTGTTGTACATTAAACGATATGCAAAAATAACTTTGAGTGTATAAATGATTATATTTATTACAATTATTAAATGGATGCCACCTTATTGGGACAATAAAGCCCTCCCTAAACCGACCCGAACCGATAAACACTTAATTATTAAACACACGTTAGACACTTTATTCCACTTATCGATTATTCTCTTCTTTTTTATTGGAAATAAATGCCTTTCCGATCTGATATGTGATGGGAAAAGGGAGAAGAGCGGAATTGAACTCGGGTCGATTTGCGTATCAACTTTCTGATCCAGCGTCTTCTGTCATTTTGTCTGGCCCAATCAGATGTCAGTGGGCGGAGTTAGTGTAAATAGCCTCTGCACACAAGCCGGGCAGTTTTACACTTAGTTCTTATTTGTTTCTCGCAGACCATAGTAGCAAAAACTGATTTGATTAAGTGTTCAGCCCTACTTTTGATTTATTTGTTCAAAATTTGCCTGAATTCTGTGATTCCATCCACATTTTCACTAAGAGAGCCAGGCGGGACAGGAAGTGACATACAAACAATCAGTGTCTGTAAGAGATTAGCTCTGTTCGGTTTAGTTCAGCTCTTTCCACTCTCCTCGCCAGATCCCTGCCGGTGGAAGGTGGGTTTTTCCGTGTGGGAAGTATGTTTATGTTTTAAAAAGCTGTCTGAACACAATGGCCACTGTTCGGCCTCGCAGTCCTGTGGGAATCGGCCTCCTTTAGCTCTTCAGTGGGATGGGACAGGAAGTGATGTTGTGCTTGGAGAAAGCCTCATACTGCACATGTTACATTTAGTATGCAATACAGGAATACACTGCTTATTAATGCATAGAATATACTATATTTTCAAAAATAAGTGCATTTGTTTTGCATCTATAATTGATTTTGTTTAGGGTCAGTAAGATTTGTACTACTTTTGTTCAGCAAGGATGCATTCAATTGATAATATAGTCTTCAATCATTCATACATTTTTGTGTGCATAAACGATAACACGATTTTCATTTTTGGGTAATCTATGCTTTTAAGCTCATAAAGAAACAGTTTTCCAGAGAAGGTACTGAAGTTAGCCTTCTCAAGCTGTCATCATGTTGTTCCAGCGAGACTCTCAGCCCGTGTGAAGCTAAAGCCGGTTCTTGTGTTTTTTTCCCAGAATGCTCTTTGCTCGTATCTGCCTGATACGCTCGCGTCTGAAAGCGGTGATGTTTCTCCAGCTCTGCTTTTGAGTTTCCCAGTGGCGCTTAAGAGGCTTAAACTGACACTGTCAGCGGTGAAGGGCTTTGAGAGGATCCTGACGGCGTTCAATAAACGCTGATGTCTGAGGGCGCCGCCTCGAATTTACCCAAAAGCCACCATTCTTACAGTGCAGAACATCATATGAGCGTTTCTGATGCACTGGCAGGAATTTTAGAAGTTGGGTTATGCATGCTGTTAGTTTACTTTAAAGGCAACATAAAAAATGGACCATTTCTTAACCCTTTGGTGTTGTTCGGTCATTTTTGTACATTTATCTTTTTTGGGGGAGGTTTTTTAACATCATCGGAATTAGGGATCGACCGATATGGATTTTTTTAGTGCCGATACCGAATTTTTTTCATCAGCCTTAGCCGATGACCGATACGGGCTGCCGATTTTCTTGAGCCGATATTTGGAGCCGATACTGCTTTTGCTCCCTCAATTTACAACATAAAAATAACACAATGATCATGATGATAACAATTTAAAATTTAAAATTTTAAAAAAGGAACATTTATTGAACTACAAAAAACTATATTTAACAAAAAGTTAAAAACAGGTGAGGTAGAACAAGAAGTTCAGTGGTGAAAATAAATTCTGAAAATAAATATTTAAGCATAAATAAAATAATTACACTATTGCACACAGTGCCAACAAGCAAACAGCATAATAAAGTGCACACTGACTGTACTACTTAATTTTAAAACTATTTACAACCTAGTCATTTAATGGTTTCACTCTAAAAAATGATGGGTTAAAAATAACCCAAGTTGGGTTGAATATGGACTAACCCAGCAATTGGGTTGTTTTGACCCAGCGGTTGGGTTAAATGTTTGCTTAAAACAACCCAATCGCTGGGTTAAAACAGCCCAATTGCTGGATTAGTCCATTTTCAACCCAACTTGGGTTATTTTTAACCCAGCATTTTTTAGAGTGTAGGTGCACTGAACTTAATCTCTTGTAGAGCAACACCAGCGGTAATTCAGGAAAAATCTCCCAATGCTCCACGTGAAACTTCAGTCTTTCGACCTTTTACCATCGTGTCAATTCTCAATAGATTTTGATTAATATGCGCGAGGGAGAGCAAGAGAGTTTGAAGACGGTGAGAGCTGCCCTGTGGACGCCTGTCTGTAAATAATGCAGGGGAAAAAATATCGGCAAACACAGCAGCCTTGTATCGGCCCGATATATCGGTCTAACACTAATCGGAATAGTATGAATCTGGGTAAAGGTTTTGGCACTTGCTGTGTGAACACACAAATCATGGACATGATTTTGAAACGGTTAAATGGTCCTGAAAAAAAAAAAAATAGTCACACTTGTATTGTTTGCGGTCAAAAATGAGGATTTTCTCCTATTGGAAACGTTTGGTACTGCACACAAACAATCTGACCGAAAGCTCATTTTTTGAGATGTCAACCTCAAATTTGGAACCCAACTTGTGTACATTTATGGCTTTGATTTTCTCACAGTTTTTGAGTAAAATGTGTTTTGGAAAATATATATTTCATATAAAAAAAATTCAATTGTGTATTTTTCATAAAAATAAATAACTTATATTATAACTTGTATACTTTTTAAAACTTTTTTCGCTTCAGTAAGTGGTCGTCTTTAAAAAGAGACCAAACTTAAGTCTGTGCTCCGAAGTATTCAAGATTTATGACAGTTTTAGTTGGAAATTTCATTTTCAGTCTCATGCTCAAAAAGTGAATAAATAGATTGTAATTACTGCATAAATATCATTTAGTACCATACAATCCCCTACAAATTCAAAATATTGAATAAAAAACATTATCGAACTTAAATATAGTGCAATCATTTCATTGAAATACAAAAAAAAATTTTTTTTTTTTGAGTGAAACATTTAGTTTAGTCACATTTACTTGTACTTGTTAATTATTTATGATAATGCTAGATTTACTTTAACTTTATCAATATTTATTTTTGGTCTATTCAAGAAGAAAACGACTATATTTATATGTGTATATCTGATAAAGTTAATTTGATCAGTTTTTAAGAGTAAAGTTGACCTTAAAGCTATCAAATAAGAACTAAAAGTCACAAAACCGAGTTACTTGATCTACTTGCTCTTCTGTCCTAAACACACTGATATACTAATGGAGTAAAATGCAAATCAGCACATCTGTATCTGAGCTTCCTGATGCCGCAGTGATTCATTGCCCTTTTCGTCTTAAAATGATGTCCATCCCTGTTGGCCTGGTCAAATGATGTTGTGAATGACAGGGCTGTATTTCGCCCGTCTCTCAGTGTGTGTGTGTGTGTGTGTGTGTGTGTGTGTGTGTGTGTGTGTGTGTGTGTGTGTGTGTCTTGATTCGTAAAGTCTCTTTTCCAAGCCATCGGCGGGAAACCTTTGCACCGGCGTCTCGTCCGACCGTCTGTGAAATTACAGCAGGTGTTCTGGGAGATAAGGAGTGTTGCTCTGTCTGTCCTTCATTTATGATTCCCCTTTATTCACTCATCTGTTCTTTATTTGCTGTCCTGCGCTTTCATGTGTAAAGTGAAGATCTTTAGACCCATTGGTCTTCAAGCTGTTGGGTTTCATTCAGTATTTTGAGTAGTATAGTAATAAAGACTAATTATAATAAAGTAATAGTGAGGAATTTGAACCGTTACACCCCTAACATATATATTAGGCCACGCAAAATCACAGGGCGGGGTCAGCACATGCTGAGGGTCACAGAAGTCGCCAACTTTCCTCAGAGCCAAGAGCTCCAGAGCTCCAAACTTCTGTGTCCTTCAGATGAGCTCAAGAACAGTGTGTAGAGCTTCATGGAATGGGTTTCCATGGCCGAGCTGCTCATCCAAGCCATACATCACCAAAGCGTGGGATGCAGTGGGGTAAAGTGCGCCACCACTGGACTCTAGAGCAGTGAGACGTGTTCTCTGGAGTGACCAATCACGCTTCTCTGTCTGGCGATCCCATGGACGAGTCTGGGTTTGGCGTTTGCCAGGAGAACGGGTCTTGCCTGACTGCATTGTGCTAAGTGTAAAGTTTGGTGGAGGGGGGATTATGGGGTGGGGTTGTTTTCAGGGGTTGGGCTTAGCCCCATATACCCCTTTTCCACCAAAGCAGAGCCAGAGCTAGATCGGAGCCAGAGCCTAGTTTCTAATCGGTTCTTTGTGTTTCCACACCCAAAGCCCTAGCTCCGAGCCAGGAAAAGTGGTTCTTAAGTAGCACCAAAACATTGCTGGGCTAGAACAGGGCTAGAAGTAAGAACCGATTACGTCAGGCGCTGGGGGCGGGGTCAACAAGATGAACACAAACTTGAGATCCGCCATTGTGAAATAGCAGCTAATGGAGCTAACAGCTACTGTTCGTTTGTAATCTCCGTCTATACAAATTACGGCGAACTGCATGAATGCGTTGGATTCGCTGTGTTTGCGTTGTGTTTTGATGCCGATGTAGGATCGTAAAGCCATGTGAATCAATAGTAACGCAACGTTTGCATTGTTGATGGAAGGCTTGTTCGCAGCGGTGCTGTGCAGAGACCGATCGCCGTATGATAACGAGTCCAGCGAGAGCACATGACTCCTTATGCTTTTGATTCACTCATGCGTTTTTATATCATATGTGGATCGGTCTGGCAAGCGCTGATGCGTCTCGAACAAGCCTGGTGTGTGTGTGTGTGTGTGTGTGTGTGTTTCCCGGCAGGGTTGCTAGGTTTTCACAACAAACCCGCCCAATTGCTACTCAAAACAAGCTCAAAACAAGCCCAATCGCGTTCCAGGGGGGATTCCCCAGTAAAAATCACATTTGGGGGTAAAATATGTGTTTTTTGGCATGGTTGCCTACTAAAATTCGCAATATGGGGCTAAATATCACATAATTGGGGTCGCTTCATCCCGTGGACATGAAAAAACAGCCCGCGGCAAAACCACGGACTTGGCAACATTGCCGCTGCCTCGCTAGCTTTGCTGAGAGAGATGAGACGTATACAGTGACGTAAGACCTGGCTCTGTTGTGGCTCTCAGCCCGTGGAAAAGCAAACGGTTCTTAGAAAGCTCCACAGTCGAACCAACTATGAACTGGGACTAGCTCTGGCTCTGAATTAGCTCTAGCACTGCCTTGGTGGAAAAGGGGTATTAGTTCCAGTGAAAGGAACTCTTAATGCCTCACCAAGACATTTTGGACAATTTCATGCTCCCAACTTTGTGGGAACAGTTTGGGGACGACCCCTTCCTGTCCCAACATGACTGACCAGTGCACAAAGCGTCGCTCCATAAAGACACGGATGAGCGAGTTTGGTGTGGAGGAACTTGAGTCCTCGACCCGATAGAACAGCTTTGGGATGAATTAGAGCGGAGACTGAGAGCCAGGCCTTCTCGTCCAACATCAGTGCCTGACCTCACAAATGCGCTTCTAGAAGAATCCCCATAAACACACTCCTAAACCTTGAGGAAAGCCTTCCCAGAAGAGCTGAAGCTGTTAGAGCTGCAACTCCATATTAAACCCTACGGATTAAGAATGGGATGTCATTAACATTCATGTGCATGTTAAGGCAGGCGTCACAAAACTTTTGGCAATAGAGTGTGTGAGTGTGTGTGTGTGTGTGTGTGTGTGTATATATATGTATTTTTCTGAGTTTATTTATTATATATAATCTATTTTCAACATCAAAGCAGTTTGAAAGTCAGGTGAAAAACACTCTGCGGTCTCTAGATGACACATTTGGACTGTTTTGATTTTCCCCAGCAGGTTTTGGATCCTGTTCGGACGCTCCTCCTCGGAGCTGTTGGCGTTTGAAGCTCTTATCCAATCAGATCAGTTTCTCTGAGTGCGTGTGTCTATCGGTGAGTTTGTGGTTTAGTTTGTTTGTTTAACCTGTTGTAAACGTTCACTAGCTGGAGTATTGGCGGTGCTCCTTCTCGCTGGTGATTGCGTTGCCTCACAATGAAGGGAAATGACCTCATAGTTTATCACTGTGTCCTTAGGGCTTCGACACACACACACACACACACACACACACACACACACACACACACACACACACACACACACACACACACACACACACACACACACACACACACACACACACACACACACACACACACAGAAATGACATCACTCCCCATCCACCCATGTCCTCAAGAAGATTGTGTGCTCAAAATGCAACTCTGACAGAAAGAGACAGACTGTCTGAAATGATTGATGCCGTGCTTTTGAGATTTTGACATTGAAAAATGTCATTTTGCGTCAGTCCAAACCTCAAAATTGTGAATGTATTGAGTTCTGGCCTCATTTCATGCGTTTCCATCAGTTTATTTCATACTGGGAAGCCAGTTACTATCCCGTATGTCTCCCTTTCCTCCGTCTCTCTGAGCTGAAATGGCTTCCCGGGTCAGTCTTGTGAACCTTGACCTCCTGCCCACCCTCTCTCTCTGCTCCTCTTCTGCCCCGGGGCGGGCGTGTAATGGCCTGTAATTGGGTTACAATAGTGTCAAGTGTGAGCCACAGAGAGAGAGAAAGAGAAGTGCAGGACGAACAGCGCCAGACATTGTGTGCAGAAATGTGACGCTGCTTCTCTGTAATGGCCGTGAGGAAGGTTCAGTGTCGAGTCCTGAGCGCTGGAGTCGTTTATTATCAGAATGACACACATTCGAGTCACAGACTGCAAACGTCCGTCTGTAAATACAGCACAGATACAGTAATTATAGCCTCTTTAGCAGCTCGCAGGGACGCGTTCCAGCTGGCAAGAGCGTTTTACGCCACATATGTGCTGAAACATGGCTAGTTGTGCTCAGGCTGAAGAGTCACACGCCTCCTTCTGTGTTCGTTTAGGACGGCGTCTTATTTTGGTATTTTTTGACAAGATTTTTTGCAGCAAAAACATAATTGACATGATCCTCTCTAACCTTTAGATCAGAAATACAATGACACCCAGTCCCGTTTTACATACTTAAAGCAGGGCTCGACATTAACACTTGTCTGCTTGTCCGGGACAAGTGGATTTTTTGAAGGGGCAAGTGAAAAACAATTTTACTTGCCCGACGGACAAGTGTCCTGGTTAAAACGTCAAAACAAAAAATAACTAGGGAATCACCAAAGTGCAATAATGATTCTGCATTCAGTTAGTGTAAGTGGCGATCGATAGTGGATAATATTAAACGAACTGACGTTAATAAGGTTGAGCTGTTGAGGCTCGCGCAGCCTCTCGAGGAAAAAAACTAAACCAAATGAGCGCCGCTCACACACAGAAACTCAGTTAACATACACGGTTAAAATAGTGCAGTTTTTATATTTATAACATATGATACAGTTAAGCATCATTACACTAACAAGAGTGTTGTTTTCCTGAATACCATTACGACTGAAAATGACGCTGATTTCATACGCCAGTTCCATAAACAATTATTTAACATTAAGTCACATTTTAGAAGCAATATGGACTGTTTTTGTTCTATTTCAGCAGCGAAAATAGTTCCAACAAATATCACAGCAGAACCGTAACGCATCTCACAGCAACAGCGTGTTAGTGAATGATTCAGCGTTTTAATGAATCGGTTGAATCAAAGATTCAATGACCTATTCGTAAATGACCGCAAAATTCGTGAATGAATCAGCCGTTTCACTGAATCGACTCAATGAATCGCTCATTAAGACGGTCACCGGCTGCCACCTACTGGTGGTTTAGTTTCATCTTTCCAACATTTCTTATTAGTATATTCAAAAATATTAAAAAATAATCTCATAACATTATTTAATGCAGCTGTAATTTTTCAGTGTAATTTATTTAATTTGATTGGTAACAGCCTATAGTGTCTTATTCTAATTTAATTTATAGATCAAATTTAAGAATATAAAAGGAAAGCTGAAGCATATCCTATATTTAATACGATTATGTAAAAATGCCCTTTATAAAAAGGTACAAATATGACAAATATGCATATTTAAATATGTCAAAACTGATTAAACACTGGTGAGAATATTGCTTCAGAATAGATTATATTTACAAAAAAAATCCGGACACGCAAATGTTTTACTCGGACAAGTGAATGACAGATTTACTTAAGTGTGTGAACAGGCTTAATGTCGAGCCCTGCTTAAAGGGATAGTTCACCCGAAAATGAAAATTGTCATCATTTACTCACCCTCAAGTTTCTTTGTTCTGCAGAACACAAAAGAAGATATTTCGAAGAACGTTTGTAACCAAGCAGAGAGAGCAACCATTGACAACCATATTATTTTTTTCCCTACTATAGTAGTCACACAAATGTAGGTATTGTAGGTATAAATGTAGGTATTTTCAAAACCGCTGCTTTTTCTACGCGGTTTGGCTGTTCGTCCACATGTAAATGCAGTATCCGGTTACTGAAACCGGACTTGGGTGAAGTTTTTTTAGAAACTCTGGTTACAGCGGTGGCGTGCAGACGGTGAAACCGGAGATTTCGAATTGTTAAAGGGTTAGTTCACCCAAAAATGAAAATTCTGTCATTAATTACTCACCCTCATGTCGTTGGACACCCGTCAGACCTCCGTTCATCTTCAGAACACAAATGAAGATATTTTAGTGTAAATCTGATGGCTCTGAAAGGCCTCCATTGGCTCAATGGCACTTTACACTCTCAAGACCCTTAAAAGACACTAAAGACGTCGTTACAAAGTCCATCTCACTACAGTGCTTCTACAATAACTTTATGAATCGGCGACAATAGTTTTTGTGCGCAAAAAAACCCTAAATAACGACTTACATAGTGATGACGATTTCAAAACACGGCCTCATGAAGCTTCGAAGCGTTATGAATCAGTGAGTCGAATCATGATTCGGATCGCGTGTCAAACTGCTGAAATTTGGCGATTCAAACTGCTGATTCGACTCACTGATTCATAACGCTTCGAAGCTTCATGAGGCCGTGTTTTAAAATCGTCATCACTATGTAAGTCGTTATTTAGGGTTTTTTTTGCGCACAAAAACTATTGTTGCCGATTCATAAAGTTATTTTAGAACCACTGTAGTGAGATGGACTTTGTAACGACGTCTTTAGTGTCTTTTAAGGGTCTTGAGAGTGAACCGTGTATTGTGCCAATGGAGGTCTTTCAGAGCCATCAGATTACAACTAAAATATCTTAATTTGTGTTCTGAAGATGAACGGAGGTCTTACGGGTGTCCAACGACATGAGGGTAAGTAATTAATGACAGACTTTTCATTTTTGGGTGAACTAACCCTTTAAGTCGAAGTGTGCACCATTCTCTCCTTTGTTTGACGTCAGATTATGCGCCGTTATCTCTTTTATTTACATGAGTGGAGTCTATGCAATGGCGGACGTAGCTTTTAATTACTCAGCGCTTATCACATGTATACAGATACATGTGCAGTTATCTCACTGTATTGCAGAACAGAGGCGCCAGAATTCAATAATACAACATAGTAAGGCAAGTGTGTGAAGCTCTTACAGTCCACTTGGCATCCCTCAGCGCATCAGGGCCGTGGATGGGACCCATGTGGAAATCAGGCAGCCAATCATAGCGTGTTTTTGCGTTTTCATGTGGACAGAGATTTTTTTTAAACTGTGCTTGTGTGGACGCGATTGTTTTTTAAAACGGAGGAGGCGGTAAAAATACCCGTGGACGTGTGGACTAGGCCTATGTCTGTCTGATTCTGTCTGACCCTCATGAGCACTATTACCTCCACCACTAGTGGGCGCTGAAGGCCTGCGGGTAAACGTCACGTCACAGTTCGGCTGCTTTCCCTTCTTCTGTCTCACTCTCTTTTCATGCATCTGGAGTCGTCTGTCTTGAAGAGAAGGAGCTGATAGGAGGTTGAAAGTGTGTGTCAGGAAGGTTAAGATTGAAAGAAGCTGTGTGTGTGAGAGTTAAGCAGCTTTTGGGTCCGCTCATTGCAGGTTTTCGTGAAAGAGATTCTGAGCTGTTTTGACGTTGCATGAAAGAGGAGACGCTCGTACGACCTTGAGTACGTGAATCAGTCTTTCTCACAAGACCAGCCAAGGCCAAAGCAGACAAATGAATGTCTGTGCCCGTCTAAGAGACACACATGGAGGGAAACACGGCTCATTATACTCACGCAGGCTCATATACACTCACCTAAAGGATTATTAGGAACACACACTAAAACTGTGTTTGACCCCCTTTCGCCTTCAGAACTGCCTTAATTCTACGTGGCATTGATTCAACAAGGTGCTGAAAGCATTCTTTAGAAATGTTGGCCCATATTGATAGGAGAGCATCTTGCAGTTGATGGAGATTTGTGGGATGCACATCCAGGGCACGAAGCTCCCGTTCCACCACATCCCAAAGATGCTCTATTGGGTTGAGATCTGGTGACTGTGGGGGCCATTTTAGTTCAGTGAACTCATTGTCATGTTCAAGAAACCAATTTGAAATGATTGGAGCTTTGTGACGGTGCATTATCCTGCTGGAAGTAGCCATCAGAGGATGGAGACATGGTGGTCATAAAGGGATGGACAGGGTCAGAAACAATGCTCAGGTAGGCCGTGGCATTTAAACGATGCCCAATTGGCACTAAGGGGCCTAAAGTGTGCCAAGAAAACATCACCCACACCATTACACCACCACCACCAGCCTGCACAGTGGTAACAAGGCATGATGGATCCATGTTCTCATTCTGTTTATGCCAAATTCTGACTCTACCATCTGAATGTCTCAACAGAAATCCAGACTCATCAGACCAGGCAACATTTTTCCAGTCTTCAACTGTCCAATTTTGGTGAGCTCGTGCAAATTGTAGCCTCTTTTTCCTATTTGTAGTGGAGATGAGTGGTACCCGGTGGGGTCTTCTGCTGTTGTAGCCCATCCGCCTCAAGGTTGTGTGTGTTGTGGCTTCACAAATGCTTTGCTGCAGACCTCGGTTGCAAAGTTGCTCTTCTATCAGCTTGAATCAGTCGGCCCATTCTCCTCTGACCTCGAGCATCAACAAGGCATTTTCTCCCACAGGACTGCCGCATACTGGATGTTTTTCCCTTTTCACACCATTCTTTGTAAACCTTAGAAATGGTTGTGCGTGAAAATCCCAGTAACTGAGCAGATTGTGAAATACTCAGACCGGCCCGTCTGGCACCAACAACCATGCCACGCTCAAAATGGCTTAAATCCCCTTTCTTTCCCATTCTGACATTCAGTGTGGAGTTCAGGAGATTGTCTTGACCAGGACCACACCCCTAAATGCATTGAAGCAACTGCCATGTGATTGGTTGATTAGATAATTGCATTAATGAGAAAATGAACAGGTGTTCCTAATAATCCTTTAGGTGAGTGTATAATGACATTATACTGATGGGGATACAAAACAAATTCAGCTTCCAAAAGCCAAAGTCTGTCTGATTCTAGAAAGAATCACCGCAAATACAGCCGGTGAATTCCGATCCGTGGGTTTGGTTCCCTCTCCTGCAGGTCGTGGCAACACACACCTTCAAACAGATGAAAACAAATGTAAAACATCAGTACGCTCCCATTTTCCCCTCTCTCTCTCCGACTGCGAGTCTTTGATATTCTGACATCTGTCATCAAGATGAGCCTTGACTCATATTAGATCCACTCACTGAAGACTCATCAAATCCATGTCGTACGCAAGTCATCGGGAGCAGGAACTGTACTTCACAGCTGCTTCGGTTTATCAGCTCCACGGGGAAGCACTGCATTCATCCCTGGGCTTTCGCTGGGAAGCGGTTTAATCATCTCCTCCCTCGCCAGCACAATTTGATCAGAATCTTTCAATCCCGCCGTAAAATGATTGATGTGCAACATATCAGCGTTATCCAGTATTACTCATCCACCATAACACGATCAGATATCGTCTGACTGATACTGTAATATGCCCAAATAGTTAATAACAGGCACCTCGAGGGACGGCTAAGGAGATTTTCTGAAATATCATAAAGCAGAATGTGTTTTAGCACACTTTAACTGAAGACACCGTACAGACAAAATACATTAAAATACACGTCAAACTAACGTACTTTGCACTGGAAATGTCTCTGTCTAAAATGTCTCTGTAAATATATAAATGTACACACATATAAGTGTGTGTGTATAAATACACACACACAGACAATCACACACATACACTATACACACACACACACACACTCACATAAATACATATATTATGTGTATATATACACACACACCCACCACACATACACTATATTTATATATATACACACATACACACACACACACACATACACGCATATATTATGTGCATATATACACACACTGACACACATACACTATATATACACACACAGACACACACTATATATACACACAGACACACATATATTATGTGTATACATACACACACACTCACGCGCACACATATACTATATATGCACACACACATATATATTGTGTGTATATATACATACAGACACACAGACACACACACACACACACACACACACAAACAAACAAACACACACAAACAAACAAACACACACTATAAATACACACACACACACACACACACATTTTGGGCCCTATTTTAACGATCTGAAACGCAAGTGTCAAAGCGCGAAGCGCAAGTAACTTTGTGGGCGGGTCTCGGCGCTGTTGCTATTTTCCCGGCGGGATAAATGGCTCTTGCGCCCGGCGCAAATCTAAAATGGGTTGGTCTGAAGTAGCTTCATTATTCATAGGTGTGGTTTGGGCGTAACGTGAATAAACCAATCCGAGCGTCATCCAACATTCCCTGTAAAAGCAGGTGCGCAAGTTCCATTATGGATTGCTATTATTATGGCGTATTTACCAGGCGCACGCCAGGAGCGGTTCACAGCCGAGGAGACTGATGTTCTTGTAAGAGCAGTGAAAGACAGAGAAGTGAAGTTGTATGGGGACCCAAAATAGCGTCGGTTAAACAGGCGTGGGAGGAAATAGCCACAATTGTTTCATCAGCTGGCATCCCCAGGACGTCGCACCAGTGCCGCAAGCGCTACAATGACATCAGAAGACGGGGAAAGTCCAAGCTTGCCAGCATCAATCGGGCACGCCGTGTAACGGGAGGTGGATCTGCCTCTACTCAGGACCTGACGCCAGCAGAGGACATCGCTGCGTCCACCCTCACCGATTTTTTTTCCTGGTTCTTGACGGACAAACCAATTTGTTAGATGTCCTTATATACATATATGTCTTGCCAGAAGTTGCCACTATTGGGCAAACAGGTCTCCTTAATTATTAGACTACAATTAGCCTGAATAATTTGTAAGCTAGATTTATGCCTATTTTTTCACATCGTGGCACACCACAATGATTTCCGTCATCTCATGTGTTCATATTTTTTAGTGTAACAATTTATGATTTGCAAAAATAACTGTTGCATCTGTGTAGATTACATGAGCAAAGTGTATGCGCGTTGTGCACGCTATACATTATGGTCAAGCATGCGCCCTTAAAATAGCATAATGAACAACGCGCAACGCGCCACTGACTTTAGACTAGGTTTTTTCTGGTCAGTGGCGCAATTGTTTAATGGAACAGCAAAATAGCACCAGGGATTGTTTGCGCCGGAACACGCCTCCTTTTTTGCGCTGAACCGCCCAGGTAGCGCAAGTGCATTCACTAGTTTAGCGACGTGCTTCTGTGGAGGGAAAAGCGCGCTTTGCGCGGGTGCAAAATAGGAATGACACATGCGTCGGTGTACAAAGTCAATTGCGCTGGGTGCAAGATAGGGCCCATCATGTGTATATATACACACAGACACGCACACACATACACTTTATATATATATATATATATATATACACACACACACACATATAAATATATATATTATGTGTTTATACACACACACACACACACACACACACAGACACGCACACACATACACACACACACACACACACACACACACACACACACACAAGACACGCACACACATACACTATACACACACACATATATATATATTATGTGTATATACACACATACACACACATAAATACATATATATTATGTGTATATATACACACACACACAGACACGCACACATACACTATACACACACACACACACACACACACACACACACACACACACATAGATACATATATTATGTGTATATATACACACAAACAGACACGCACACATACACACACACACACACACACACATAGAAATATATACACACATGTATATTTATTTTTATATATATATATATATATACATGCAAAAATTATATTTCATTACCCAGTGAATTAAGTATTTTACATATTTAAAGTACTTTCATTTATTAATTTTTTTTTCAATTATTTAAAAAAATTCTACTTATTGTGGCTTATTGTGTTTGTATATAGCAATACTATATTTTTCCCGGTGTCAGTCACATTTAACCTGCTGTATGTAAAGGTGCCGTATTTGAGTTTTGGCCTTCAGAAGAGCGTGTTTTTAGTATGTTTTGTCCCTTTTGAAGCTTGACCATTTAAATCACACACTGGCTTATATTGCATTTCATTTCGCCTTTGAAGAAAGAAATAAAATGGAATGACATGAGGGTGAGAAACCCATGACGGTATTTCTGGGTGAACTGTCCCTTTAATGGAAGTTTGTGTGTGTGAGAGCGGAGTAAACTCGGCACGGCGTCGCATCTCGAGCTGCAGAGTCTGCTTTGCTTTACTGGGGTTTTTCTCGTTGTCTCAGAGGAGATGGAGGAGGGTGGAGGGGTGGAGATGTGCTGATCTCACCGTTACCGTCGGTTACCAGATCCACGTCTCTCTCTCTCTCTCTCTCTCCCTCCCCCTCCAGCTTTCTCCTCTCATCTTTTCTCCTGAGCTCAGAGTGAGAGACAAAGACCCCCCCCCCCCCCCCCCCCCCCCCCCACCCCCCTCTGGAGGCCGTCCGTTCTGCACACGCTCAGACCGGCATCGCTCCTCTGCATGCACGATTGACTTCTTCTTGCAGTGCTACTATGACTGTATGCCGGACCGCTGCATTTTTCATCTAGCGTGGATGTGTGTGTGTGTGTGTGTGTGTGTGGAAGTGTGTTTTACGGATACTATAAAACGCTGGTGGTGGATTAGGATTCCTCATCTTTAATGGAAGGATTGTACCACGGTAAGAGCTTTTCCTGCTGCTCGGCGCGACCACATCTGAACGTGTGTGTGTGTGTGTGTGTGTGTGTGTAGGAGTGACAGAGAGAGGCTTCCGTTTCCACACGCTGTATTGAGTTCTGCTCGTGCCTCAATGGGAAAATTGAATTTACAAGATTCGTGTTTGAAGGAAAACATTACATGTTTAGGCTGGCGTGTTAAAAGTGCTGCTGTCAAATCAATTAATCACATCTTCTAACATAAAAGTTTGTTTTACATAATATATGTATATGTGTATATATATATTCTCTATACACACACACATGTATACGTGTGTGTGTGTGTATATACAGTATATACACACAATATAATAGATATAAATATAATAATATATATACACTCATCATGTATATTATGTAAACACAAACTTTTATGTTTGATGTGATTAATCGCATCTAGTTAAAATACTTTTACTAAAATACATAGAAATAGTCAGATCTATATGAAGCTCTTGATGTGCAGTGCATAATGATATTTATGGTTATTAGAAATGCCATCTTATATGATATACAATAAAAAGTATTGTACAAAAACAAAAGATCAAATAATACAATTATTTGTTAAAATTAATATTAAAATTAATATTTAAAATGATTATTTTATTATGGAAAAAATACAATTATATAAGAATACAATACTATATATATATATATATATATATATATATATATATATATATATATATATATATATATATATATATATATATATATATATATATATATATAAGATAAAATGTATTGCAAATATTATAAATATATAATTTGTTGTAAAATGTATATAGAAAGCTTTTTTTATAGCAAATATTGGATTCTAATTGCTTGAATTAAAGGTGCAGTGTGTAATATTTATGAGGATCTATTGACAGAAATGCTATATAATACACATAACTATGTTTCCAGTGGAGTATAAAGACCTTACATAATGAAGCGTTATGTTTTTATTATCTTAGAATGAGCCGTTTCTATCTACACACACCGCGGGTCCCTTACAGTGAAGCCGCCATTTTGCGCCGCCATGTTTCTACGGTAGCCCTAAACGGACAAACTTCTCTACAGAGCGCTAGTCACTCTCTGCGTTCTCAGACGACATGTTTGTCCTGTGTCAGCCACCGTAGCTTTTCTATGTGCTTTGAAAGGGAGGGGTGAGCGGGTGCAATTCACTACCTCACCACTAGATGCCGCTAAAATTCACACACTGCACCTTTAAATCTGACTGACATCAAGACATTATAATACTTTGTAAAAAAATAGTACTGTTACTGCTCTCTAGTTGTTTTTGCCTATTTGGGGATGTGCTAATATAGACATTCACTCTAAAAAAAAAAAAGGTTCTATATGGCACCAAAAATGGTTCTTGGCTCGTAATCATAATGCTATTTTGGTGCTTCAGTGGTTCTTCAGCGGTTCTTTGACTAAGGTGCTATATAGCACCACTACCATATACAGAACATGTTAAGATATGGTGCTATATAGCACCAAAAGTGGTTCCTCTATGATTACGACGAAGAACCATTTTTGGTGCCATATAGAACCTTTTTTTTTTTTTTTTTTTAGAGTGTTTTTTTGCCCAATAACTATTTTTTATGCTGGATAACTGATGTGATTGCCTATACACATCTACTTTTATTTATTTATTTACTTATGTAGTGTTTAAATATTCTCACCTAAATCTATTTTAAAATAGTAAACACTTAAAGTTGACATTGATACAAAGTTAGGGCTTTAATCGCGATTAATCGCATCCAAAATAAAGTTTGTGTTTACATAATATATGTGTGTGTACTCTGTTAATTATTATTTATATATAAATACACACACAAGCATGCATATATTTAAGAAAAATATATTATTTTTATATATAAGACATTTATATTTATATATATTATAGATTATATAAATGTATATACAGTATATACATGCAAATATTTCTTAAATATATACATGAATGTGTGTGTGTGTATATATATATATATATATATAAATAAATAATAATTAACAGAGTACACACACATATATTATGTAAACACAAACTTGTATTTTGGATGCGATTAATCGTGATTAATCTTTTGACAGCCCTAATCAAAATATATAGATATAATAGTTTAATACCTTAAACTTAATGGCCCGGTTTCACAGATTTAGTTTAGTTCAATTAGGACATTTAAGTAGCGTTTATAAACGTACACTAGAAACACACATTACTGGTGTGCAGCTTTGAGACCGAACAATGGCACATATTAATATAATTATGATTATTGTTTGTTTCTGTAAACTTTGATCATAAGTAACTGAAGGTGTTTCTGTAAACTTTGATGCGATGCAGATTGTTGATCCAGAACCACAGAGAGTGTCACAGAAGAATAATCTTATATTACATAAGCAGCTAGATTATCAATTTTGATAATAACACTGGTTTTGCAATATTAATTCTTCTGTAAAATGATCTGTCGCGGTGTGATTTTACATCAGCATGAACGTACATGTTTGGGAATATAGGTTGAACACTTCTGCATGCATATGTATGCATATTTATGTATGATAAGAATCTGTTGTGACCGGTCGGGAGTTGTTGTTATTGTTGGCATTGTGATATTATTAAGGTCAAATGCAGATTGATATCTGTGTGGCTGTTCTTCTGTTCATGTGTGTTTGTACATGCGCTGAACTCCATGACCTGATATTTGGATTACTTTTGACTGATTGCTTTCCTGTGTTTGGAAGCGTGCCGTGTGTGTGTGTGTGTGTGAGGTCATGAATGCTTGCCGGAGTGTGTTTGGCAGGTGTTAGAGCCTGTGTGTGTGTGTGTGTGTGTGTGTGTGTGTGTGCTTTGCCCTGGGCCCTTGAACCGCTCATAGTGACCACACAATGACAGAGAGTTACAGGGAGGAAAGAGCCGTGTGTGTGTGTGTATGTGTGTGTGTGTGTGTGTGTGTGTGTGTGTGTGTTAAACAGCCCTCCCTCATTTGTCAGACCCAGTTGAGTTCAGTTCACTGCTCATGTGCAACAGTGAGACACCACTATTATCTGTCCTTTTGTGTTCAATCAATACTGCTGAATTTACTATCATTTTACATCATTTAAGCTCTTTTCCAAAACCTAACTGGACAGTATTATTATGAGCCATCACCCGTTCTGAAAGGATTCATACGAGACCTCATTTAGTTAATTTTTACTAGGGCAGTATTGATTATTTTCCTTGCATTGAACAATGACAGATTCCAGAGAAATTAGCTAAAGATGAGAGAAATGCTGATTTATAAATATGTTTCATTTAATACATTGAAAAGTATGAATTTAAAGTTTATTTTTAAAAATATACCTTTTTTTTAATGAATTTAATTTTTTGTTTTGTTTAATGTATTATTATTTTATTTTATTATTTTGTTTAAATATTCTCTTTATTTTATTTTTATTTTGTTTATTTGTTTTGTTTTATAATTTTTTTTCCATTTTCAGAAGAAATTGCATGTGCAAGTCACCACCACAATTTCTATTTAAACTCCTGAAAAAATTAACATAGCATAAAAATATCAAAATAAATCATTCTGATTTTTATATTGTATTCTTATCGAATTTTATTTTTATTATTTGTTTTATTTATCTTTTTTCAATATTTGATATTTTATTTTTGTACATTTATTTACTTATATACATTTATATACTTATTTATTTATATATATAAATAATTTAAAAACATTTTTTTTTTTTCTGTAAAATGTATTTGAATTTATTAGGGCTGTAATCAACCAAAGAAAATCTTAGTCGACTGAAGTCCTGAAATTTTAGACTAAAAATCGACTAAAAATGACGTTAGGAAAAAAAACGTTAAATGAATTAGCTGTGCTGAGCTTCGCGGCTGAGACACCAATAGACTATTAACTTAAAGCTTTTACTCTTAAACACAAAAGGTACGTCCACTTTAATAAAAAAAGAAATATTTATTAAACAAGCCAGATCAAGAGCAATAATATAATATACAGAAAACTAGCCTTCTTCAATCTGTCTCTCTTCTCCAGTGGGTTGGGCTAATCCAAAAGAAGTGGAAACAATGGGGGTGTCCTGAAGGCAGACTGATACCTGTGAAACAGGTGCTCTGAAAACACCCCCATTAGCAATTAGTGCTTTCCACCTGATGAAATGAACACGGCGCGGCAAAACAGCCCTAGAATTTATGTGGCTTGCCTGTGCAAAACTCATCCCCACTATTAATAACTCCTGCAAAAATCAGGCTATTTTATTTTATATATTTTTCATTTTATTTTATTTAGGCAAGTCCCCACAATTTATATTTAAACTTCTGAAAAATAAACATAACATTTAATATAAAACATAAAATATAAAAATAAATAATTCTGATAATATATATAATATATACAATATATTAGATCTTTAATTTTTGTACATTTTGCCTGTGCAATTGTTTTTTTATTAGAATGGTTTTTTTTTTACATTTTCTAAAGAAATTGCCTGTAAGTCACCACTACAATTCTCTCTCTCTCTCTCTCTCTCTCTCTCTCTCTCTCTCTCTCTCTCTCTCTCTCTCTCTCTCTCTCTCTCTCTCCGTCTCTCTCTCTCTCTCTCTCTCTCTCTCTCTCTCTCTCTGACCTTGCATCAGTCCTGCTGCATCAGCACCTGGCTGCTCTCTGTCACGCTGAGGAGTATGGGAAAGCAACCCCCAGTGGTGCCGCGGTGCATTGTGGGTAGTAAGAGCAGAGCCGGTTTGATGTGTGATCCTCAGAGCCCTTCACAGATATGGTGCTTTCTGGACAGATACAGGATCATCTTCAAAGCAGAACGCGTGTCCATCTAATGCTGAGCGTAGATCAGGTGACCGTGAGCTTTCAGACAGACGGGCGTCTTCGGGATTATTACAGATTCAGACCATCCACAACATTCACTGACCGTCAGGCTTGTTGCAGCAACATTTCATGAGCAGGTTTCTGATAGTTATCAGTGTATTGTTGTGCGTGTGTAACTGATATGTCAACATTTTGTCCTTGGTCAGCATGTGTTCTCTGATCCTTCATCCTTCCATCTTCACTGCGTCCTCCTGTCGCTCAAAGCCGTCGTCTGTCCTCTGTAGCAGAACCTCTGGTCTGAAGGTAAATAAATCACAGCTGGGATGCTTTCTCTACGCTAGGATACAGATGGTGGGGTATTATTTATAGATCCTCAAGGGTAAGTGCAGTTTAAGAAGGTTCTGCTGAGATTTCAGTGCGGGATCTCATGTTTATTAGCCAGCTGTGATTCCAAGTTTTGAAGTTTTGCTCTTATAGTGAATTGTACTTTAACCTCTTAACAAGCGCCCCATTTTTGAGAATTCTTTGAAAACGATATACCCAAATGAAAATGTCTGCAGCTCTTAAACCCTATGGTCTATATTCATAAACCTGGTCTTATTTTAAACTAGACACTTGAAATATTGCTACCCAAGAGTCATAATAACTCAAAGTAATATGGGAACAGAGTAATATACATGTAAATATACATGTAAGTGACTTTTTATTTTTTATTTCACTTAGGGAAAAAAATATTATAATTTAATGTTAAGAGCCTGAAAATAACTTAAATATAAAACTGAATGTCTAATCATGTCATGATTCAAATATGAGGATGATTCTCTCAGTAATGTAGCTTCTGTGAGCTTTTATGTCAAGAAAAGTCTAGGCGTCATTTCAAAAAGGCCATTTATTTCAGAACATTTGCTATTGTAAAGAGTAGTTTTTCATTCAAATAAATCTGCAATAAACTGCAATAAACTACTAATTATAATGGATAAACAGTTACTGAAAAACTAAAGCAACTATTTACAGAGATTACAAAGTGTAAAAAGCTAATTTAGCTGATAATAAGTGTCAGTAAGAGTCTGCGCGCTCCACTGCAGTTGCGCCATAGAGAGCGCGCAGCCAGCGCACAAACCGTATTCACCAAAGCCTACTTACGCAAACTGCGCAAGATAATGCCTTTTGATTGGTTACTAAGTCCATCAATCAAACCTTTGTTGGAAAGGCATTGGCTGGGCACCGAGTGCCTTTATCCAACGATACCATGGGCGCAATGATTGACAGCTCACCAAGCCTGTAAGGTGCTTCCTCTATATGATGCATCCCAGAAGAGACTCTGATTGAAGGAGAGAGACGAGGGTTGAACCATTTCACGTGGGAGAAGCTATTCTAGCAGGGGGAGTTTGCCAGACACGGATTAGAATCGATATTTCATTGAAAATGGACATGATTGATTACGCTAACTCAAAACTCTCTTGCAAACAACGGAGGATTTTTACGTTTTTTTTCGTTGTTTTGGATTAAAAAGTGGGATGCATTTTGAAGAGTGGACTCTTACACAGAGATGTATGCGGGTGTTTATTGGATTCGTCCGATCTGATCTGAACGACAGGAGATGAAAGATGAGTATCGCTAATATTTTGCTAATGTTTACATGGACGGTCCTTTAGCGTTTCATTTAACCCTTTCCTCTCTGGTGTATTTATTGCAAAAACAAGTTCAGAACATGAATCTTGTGTTTTAGCTTTCAAATGATGCATAGTTTGTGATAGTTTGAATAGATTGGATAGATTGAATATTTTGTATAAAACAAAAGTAAATAAAAGTACACACCCCCCCACTTCCGTCAACCCCCCCGCCCACGATCCGATGCGGGTTTAGAAGTTAAAATGTTTTTGACCTAAAAAAGCTGATATCGGCAGTATGTGCACCCCCGTTCAAAGGTTTGCAGTCGGCGAGTTTTAAATGTTTTTGAAAGTTTCTATTGCTCATTAAAATACAGTAAAAATAGTAATAATGTCAAATATTATTTAGGTATGCACCGATTTGACCGATAATTCTTTATATTTGAACGCCGATAACCGATATATTGGCCGATAAATCTACATTTTTATGTGATTTTTTTGAGAGCCTGATTACAAAAACAAAAGTCATGTCCCAAACACACACTTATGATGTTCTCATTATAGTTTTATGTAGTCTATATGACAGAGTTGCTGTATTGAAGTGAAGTTGAAGTGATTTTAATCATATTTTAAGCAATTCATCAAGCACCCATCATGGTGAACATTGCGCATCTGAAGTGTCTCAGCTGAGGGAAATAACACATATTTATCGGCTTTAATATATCGGCCACATTTTCTTATTGGGTCGATAGCGATAATTTTATAAAATAGCGTTTATTGGCCAATAATGATATGGTGGCTGATATATCGCGCATCCCTAATATTATTACAATCTAAAATATGTTCTCTATGTGAATATATAGTAAAGTGTAATTTATTCCTGTGATCAAAGCTGAATTTATCATCATTACTCACCTGATCCTTCACTAATCATTCTAATATGATGATTTGATGCTTTATGATTATTATCAATATTGAAAACTGTCGTGCTGCTTCATATTTATGTGGAAACTGTGATACATTTAGTTTTTCAGGATTCTTTGATGAACAGAAAGTTCAGAAGAGCAGCGTTTATTTGAAATAGAATATTTTGTGTTCAATTGAATGCATCCTCGCTGAATAAAAGT
This sequence comes from Gobio gobio, assembly GCF_949357685.1. Taxonomy (NCBI): domain Eukaryota; kingdom Metazoa; phylum Chordata; class Actinopteri; order Cypriniformes; family Gobionidae; genus Gobio; species Gobio gobio. The sequence goes on along the minus strand of NC_137104.1, from coordinate 52,278,792 downwards.
AGTGATGCACAATATATCGGCCACCATATCGGTATCAGCCGATATATGTTCATCTTTAATGTTATCGTTATCGGATCGATAATAAAATTTGACCAATATATTAAAGCAGATTAATAATGGATTATTTCTAGGGATGCACCGATATGTAAAATGTTATCGTATCGATAATAACATTTGTCCGATATATAAGCCAATAAATAATGGATTATTTTGTTTAGTTGAGACACTTCAGATTTTGATGCATTATTAATAATAACTAGCACTTTATTTTTCTTGTAGACCTATAACTTTCATCAACAATCTTTTCATTAAAATAATTGTATTATTGTCCGTGCAGAGGCTATTCCATTGTATTAATCCGTGGCGCATGTATTTTGATTCTTTATACGCATTATAAAGACTTGTTTGCATTATATATGCATTATTTTATTTACTTGTAAGGCCATATTTATTTTTTGATAAAGAATATGAGCCATTGGACTTGCACTGGTTCTAATGTACATGCTAGATTTCCGTTGAAGTGTTTGGGACGTGGCTTTTAATGGTGAGACTTTTGCTTTCAAAAATGAAATTAGATTTATTGGCCAATTTATCGGTTATCAGCCAAAATGTTCATCCCTAAATAAAAGTATTAATTTCTGAATACTGACCCCAACCTTTTGAATGATAGTTTATGCTCAGATCAGACCTGACTCCTTTTGGTGCTGTTTTCGGCCTGGACTTTTGCGGTCACCGCAGCATTTAAGCGTCGTTTAATGAAGTCCTGATCCGTGTGTGCTGTGAGTGAGTGTGTGTTAGCGCTGCGGTCGGATCGGTTTGTGTGCTGAAACACAGAGCCGTTTGTGTTCAAGTGTCACTCCGCTCTCACATAACCAGCCGAGCTCAGAGGCGAACAGCTTGATAAGCAGGTGTTTGGGTTTTGCACGTCTGTGTTAGCTTGACCTCTGCATTGCGTCCCGGTCCGTAATGTGTGCCATATGGAGCTGACTGGTGCATATGAAAGTGTGGACGCTCTATTAAAAATTGCCGGCTGTCTGACCAACGTATATGAAGTGTGACAGAAGTGTGTTAAAATCCCGCTTATCCTTTAATCTCTGGACACACGGTCAATAGAGCGGCTACGCGATGCCATTCACATGTAGATTCGATTATCCACTAACAGTATTGATTATCTGGAGTGTGTGTATAATTGCTGTCCGCTGAGAGCCGTAGAGAAAGGACGCGAGGGAGCTCTGGCGTTTCCGTAGATGAGTCTGTCATCCATTAGGGTCCGATGTCAGAGCTCATAAAGGAGCGCGCCGCCTGTTCTTGCTTGTTATAGTTGGTCCACATCAGAGAAACTCTATAATGACGGAGTTATTGCTGCCAGGGTTTATGGGAGATGTCGGAGGAGCCCATCTGTGAATCTGGTGCCGTGACCCGGATCTCATTCTGGGCCAGCGTACAGCTGATGCCCGGCTCTCGGTCTCTCGCTTCCCTCCATCTGTTCACCTCATTCACACTCTTTATCAACAGCGACAACTTTACACTGAGAGTGTGTGTGACGTCTCAGGGTACAAATGAGTGTAAGTGAGGGTAGACAGACGTGATCGGGACTCTTGACAGATCTGAAAGTGTCTGATTACGCCGTTATAAAGAGGAAGTCATTTAATGAGATTAACTAAGGGAAAGTTGACCATTTTTATTTATTTATTACAAATTCAATAATTATAATAATAATGAAAATGTATGAAACTTTATAATTTTGCATTTACTCTGAGATAAATCTGCTTGGTTATTATTATCTAAAATATTATTATAATATATTTGAATAATATATAATACGTAATATATTGTTTTAAATAATATATATTATATTATATCATATATTTACTATATATTAAATATATTTAATAAATGTATTTCATATATATTATATAATATATATATATATATAAAATAATATATTATATCATATATATCATGTGTTTAATATATATATATATATATATATATATATATATATATATATATATATATATATATATATATATATATATATAAAATAATAAAATATTATAATATATTTAAATATAATATGTATGTATGTGTATATATATATATATATATATATATATATATATATATATATATATATATATATATATATATATATATATATATATACTTTGAGTAAAAATAGGTAATTATCTAAAAATATTTTTTTATATTATAATAAAATAAAATTATACATACAGTATATTTTATTTATTTTATTTTATTAAATATATGTAATATTATATAATACAAAGATTATACATGCATATTAATTTATTAATATGTAATATTTTACTTTATTTTATATATACATGTGAAATGCATAAGTAAAATCATTTAAAATATGCTTATATATATATATATATATATATATATATATATATAATATATAAAATATCAATGCTATATATTGCTCATCTCCAGTCATACAAGATGTTTATTTGATAATGAACATGTACTAATCGGTGATGAGTTGAGTTTAAACAGATGTGCATGAAAGTCTGTGTAGTTGTGTTTCTGTTTGCTCTGTGTTTGATGCTGCGGTTTCTTTCCGCTCTGTGATCTCTCTCTGTCTGTGTGTGTGTGTGTGTGTGTGTCGGGTCTGTCCAGTCACACGAGTCAGTGCATGTGTGTTAGTTCTGTATGTGTGTGTGTGTGTGTGTGTGTCTCTGACAGATGTAAACGGTTATCAACTAATGTGGACAAACAAACAGCCTTGTCTTGTGTGGCGCTCTGGAAACACATGACCCAGTTTTGATTTGGAATCTTTTTTTTTTTGTTTTTTTGTGCCTTTCCTGCTCACTCGTTCTATCATTATTTGGTTCTTTTAGGGCAAATAAATGCAAAATTGCTATTATTTTTCTTAAAATATTGCTGTAAGGGTTTTAAACCTCCTTACATCAGTTTAAAATAGATTTACATGTGCATATTTCCTACAGAAGAGGGTTGTCCAACTCATCAGTTGATAAAAACATTAATACATATACAATAAACGCAGAAAGCACAATTTATATTTATCCATAAAACGTTTTTCTCGTGGTATGTATTGTACAGCACTAAAGCAGAACCTCTAACGCAAGATCACAATTACAAAAACATGTTGAGCTGATTACTCAGTGTTTATGAGAAACTAGTCATCTGGATGCAATATCTTTAAACCGCCCACCACACACACACACACACACACACACACACACCCATGTAGACACATATCAGGAGGTGGTGATTCATCTCTCTGCTTATTGATCTGTTCATGCGGCTGACAGTTGATAAAGCTTTTCCCTGTAACTGAACTCCAGTAAATGGGTCGTTTCCTTCCTGCTCGTGTGTCTCGCCTCAATCTCAGCGCCGGGTCCAGTTTCAGATGTCCCGCCTGTCCTCGTGTCCTCGCCCTTCATCAAATGTGTCCTCTTTTAGACACGCTTGTCTTGTATGTCGTCAGTTTTTATGGCCCCCCCCAGAAACGGATCTCTTTAATATCTCAGATGTTTCCTCCTAGACAGCAGTGTGATCACATTGAGGAGTCTCAATGATGAGGGGAAACAAGTCTGCACTTCAGCTTCTCATCTGATTCTCTGTCCAATCAAATGCTCTCTAGAATCTGAAGCCCCACCCCCTACATTATAACCAGACGCTGAAATCGCTCACTTCTTCACACATTTACTATTTTCTACACGATGAAGGGCACATAAACAGGGCACTATATAGGGGAATGATCAGACAGTGCACTATATAGGGGAATGATCAGACAGTGCACTATATAGGGGAATGATCAGACAGTGCACTATATAGGGGAATGATCAGACAGGACACTATATAGGGGAATGATCAGACAGTGCACTATATAGGGGAATGATCAGACAGGGAACTATATAGGGGAATGATCAGACAGTGCACTATATAGGGGAATGATCTGACAGTGCACTATATAGGGGAATGATCAGACAGTGCACTATATAGGGGAATGATCAGACAGTGCACTATATAGGGGAATGATCAGACAGACAGGGAACTATATAGGGGAATGATCAGACAGTGCACTATATAGGGGAATGATCAGACAGTGCACTATATAGGGGAATGATCAGACAGTGCACTATATAGGGGAATGATCAGACAGTGCACTATATAGGGGAATGATCAGACAGTGCACTGTATAGGGGAATGATCAGACAGTGCACTATATAGGGGAATGATCAGACAGTGCACTATATAGGGGAATGATCAGACAGACAGGGAACTATATAGGGGAATGATCAGACAGTGCACTATATAGGGGAATGATCAGACAGTGCACTATATAGGGGAATGATCAGACAGTGCACTATATAGGGGAATGATCAGACAGACAGGGAACTATATAGGGGAATGATCAGACAGTGCACTATATAGGGGAATGATCAGACAGTGCACTATATAGGGGAATGATCAGACAGGGAACTATATAGGGGAATGATCAGACAGACAGGGAACTATATAAGGGAATGATCAGACAGTGCACTATATAGGGGAATGATCAGACAGTGCACTATATAGGGGAATGATCAGACAGTGCACTATATAGGGGAATGATCAGACAGTGCACTATATAGGGGAATGATCAGACAGACAGGGAACTATATAGGGGAATGATCAGACAGTGCACTATATAGGGGAATGATCAGACAGGGCACTATATAGGGGAATGATCAGACAGTGCACTATATAGGGGAATGATCAGACAGGGAACTATATAGGGGAATGATCAGACAGGGCACTATATAGGGGAATGATCAGACAGTGCACTATATAGGGGAATGATCAGACAGGGAACTATATAGGGGAATGATCAGACAGGGCACTATATAGGGGAATGATCAGACAGTGCACTATAAAGGGGAATGATCAGACAGTGCACTCTATAGGGGAATGATCAGACAGGGCACTATATAGGGGAATGATCAGACAGTGGATTATATAGGGGAATGATCAGACAGTGCACCATATAGGGGAATGATCAGACAGTGCACTATATGGGGGAATGATCAGACAGTGCACTATATAGGGGAATGATCAGACAGTGCACTATATAGGGGAATGATCAGACAGGGCACTATATAGGGGAATGATTAGACAGTGCACTATATAGGGGAACGATCAGACAGTGCACTATATAGGGGAATGATCAGACAGGGAACTATATAGGGGAATGATCAGACAGGGCACTATAAAGGGGAACGATCAGACAGTGCATTATATAGGGGAACGATCAGACAGTGTACTATATAGGGGAATGATCAGACGGCACTATATAGGGGAACGATCAGACAGTGTACTATATAGGGGAATGATCAGACAGGGCACTATATAGGGGAATGATCAGACGGCACTATATAGGGGAACGATCAGACAGTGCACTATATAGGGGAATGATCAGACAGGGCACTATATAGGGGAATGATCAGACGGCACTATATAGGGGAACGATCAGACAGTGCACTATATAGGGGAATGATCAGACAGGGCACTATATAGGGGAATGATCAGACGGCACTATATAGGGGAACGATCAGACAGTGCACTATAAAGGGGAATGATCAGACAGGGCACTATATAGGGGAATGATCAGACAGTGCACCATATAGGGGAACGATCAGACAGTGCACCATATAGGGGAACGATCAGACAGGGCACTATATAGGGGAATGATCAGACAGGGCACTATATAGGGGAACGATCAGACAGTGCACTATATAGGGGAATGATCAGACAGTGCACTATATAGGGGAATGATCAGACAGGGAACTATATAGGGGAACGATCAGACAGTGCACTATATAGGGAATGATCAGACAGTGCACTATATAGGGGAACGATCAGACAGTGCACTATATAGGGGAATGATCAGACAGGGAACTATATAGGGGAACGATCAGACAGGGCACTATATAGGGGAATGATCAGACAGGGCACCATATAGGGGAATGATCAGACAGTGCACCATATAGGGGAATGATCAGACAGGGAACTATATAGGGGAATGATCAGACAGTGCACTATATAGGGGAATGATCAGACAGGACACTATATAGGGGAATGATCAGACAGGGCACTATATAGGGGAATGATCAGACAGTGCACCATATAGGGGAATGATCAGACAGTGCACCATATAGGGGAATGATCAGACAGGGAACTATATAAGGGAACGATCAGACAGTGCACTATATAGGGGAATGATCAGACAGGGAACTATATAGGGGAATGATCAGACAGGGAACTATATAGGGGAATGATCAGACAGTGCACTATATAGGGGAACGAACAGACAGTGCACTATATAGGGGAACGAACAGACAGTGCACTATATAGGGGGACGATCAGACAGGGCGCTATATAGGGGAACGATCAGACAGGGCACTATATAGGGGAATGATCAGACAGGGTACTATATAGGGGAACGATTCAGACAGTGCTCTATGTAGGGGAATGATCAGACAGTGCACTATATAGGGTATAGGGAACGATTCAGACAAAGCACTATATAGGGGATAGGGAACGATTCAGACAAAGCACTATATAGGGGATAGGGAACGATTCAGACTATATAGGGGATAGGGAACGATTCAGACAGTGCTCTATATAGGGGATAGGGAACGATTCAGACAGTGCTCTATATAGGGGATAGGGAACGATTCAGACAAAGCACTATATAGGGGATAGGGAACGATTCAGACAATGCTCTATATAGGGGATAGGGAACGATTCAGACAAAGCACTATATAGGGGAATGATCAGACAGTGCACCATATAGGGGAATGATCAGACAGGGAACTATATAGGGGAATGATCAGACAGGGCACTATATAGGGAAATGATCAGACAGTGCACTATATAGGGGAACGAACAGACAGTGCACTATAAAGGGGGACGATCAGACAGGGCACTATATAGGGGAATGATCAGACAGTGTACTATATAGGGGAATGATCAGACAGGCACTATATAGGGGAACGATCAGACAGGGTACTATATAAGGGAATGATTCAGACAGTGCTCTATGTAGGGGAATGATCAGACAGTGCACTATATAGGGGAATGATCAGACAGTGCTCTTTATAGGGGAACGATTCAGACAGTGCACTATATAGGGTATAGGGAACGATTCAGACAAAGCACTATATAGGGGAATGATCAGACAGTGCACCATATAGGGGAATGATCAGACAGGGAACTATATAGGGGAATGATCAGACAGGGCACTATATAGGAGAATGATCAGACAGTGCACTATATAGGGGAACGAACAGACAGTGCACTATATAGGGGGACGATCAGACAGGGCACTATATAGGGGAATGATCAGACAGGGCACTATATAGGGGAATGATCAGACAGGGTACTATATAGGGGAACGATTCAGACAGTGCTCTATGTAGGGGAATGATCAGACAGTGCACTATATAGGGTATAGGGAACGATTCAGACAAAGCACTATATAGGGGATAGGGAACGATTCAGACAAAGCACTATATAGGGGATAGGGAACGATTCAGACTATATAGGGGATGGGGAACGATTCAGACAGTGCTCTATATAGGGAACGATTCAGACAAAGCACTATATAGGGGATAGGGAACGATTCAGACAATGCTCTATATAGGGGATAGGGAACGATTCAGACAAAGCACTATATAGTGGATTGATCAGACAGTGCACCATATAGGGGAATGATCAGACAGTGTACTATATAGGGGAATGATCAGACAGGGCACTATATAGGGGAACGATCAGACAGGGTACTATATAGGGGAACGATTCAGACAGTGCTCTATATAGGGGAATGATCAGACAGTGTACTATATAGGGGAATGATCAGACAGGGCACTATATAGGGGAACGATCAGACAGGGTACTATATAGGGGAACGATTCAGACAGTGCTCTATGTAGGGGAATGATCAGACAGTGCACTATATAGGGGAATGATCAGACAGTGCTCTTTATAGGGGAACGATTCAGACAAAGCACTATATAGGGTATAGGGAATGATTCAGACAAAGCACTATATAGGGGAATGATCAGACAGTACATCATATAGGGGAATGATCAGACAGGGAACTATATAGGGGAATGATCAGACAGGGCACTATATAGGGGAATGATCAGACAGTGCACTATATAGGGGAATGATCAGACAGTGTACTATATAGGGGAATGATCAGACAGGGCACTATATAGGGGAACGATCAGACAGGGTACTATATAGGGGAACGATTCAGACAGTGCTCTATGTAGGGGAATGATCAGACAGTGCACTATATAGGGGAATGATCAGACAGTGCTCTTTATAGGGGAACGATTCAGACAAAGCACTATATAGGGTATAGGGAATGATTCAGACAAAGCACTATATAGGGGAATGATCAGACAGGGAACTATATAGGGGAATGATCAGACAGGGCACTATATAGGGGAATGATCAGACAGTGCACTATATAGGGGAACGAACAGACAGTGCACTATATAGGGGGACGATCAGACAGGGCGCTATATAGGGGAACGATCAGACAGGGCGCTATATAGGGGAATGATCAGACAGTGCACCATATAGGGGAATGATCAGACAGTGCACTATATAGGGTATGGGGAACGATTCAGACAAAGCACTATATAGGGGATAGGGAACGATTCAGACAAAGCACTATATAGGGGATAGGGAACGATTCAGACTATATAGGGGATAGGGAACGATTCAGACAAAGCACTATATAGGGGATAGGGAACGATTCAGACTATATAGGGGATAGGGAACGATTCAGACAGTGCTCTATATAGGGGATAGGGAACGATTCAGACAAAGCACTATATAGGGGATAGGGAACGATTCAGACAATGCTCTATATAGGGGATAGGGAACGATTCAGACAAAGCACTATATAGGGGAATGATCAGACAGTGCACCATATAGAGGAATGATCAGACAGGGCACTATATAGGGGAACGATCAGACAGGGTACTATATAGGGGAACGATTCAGACAGTGCTCTATATAGGGGAATGATCAGACAGTGTACTATATAGGGGAATGATCAGACAGGGCACTATATAGGGGAATGATCAGACAGGGCACTATATAGGGGAATGATCAGACAGGGTACTATATAGGGGAACGATCAGACAGGGTACTATATAAGGGAATGATTCAGACAGTGCTCTATGTAGGGGAATGATCAGACAGTGCTCTTTATAGGGGAACGATTCAGACAAAGCACTATATAGGGTATAGGGAACGATTCAGACAAAGCACTATATAGGGGAATGATCAGACAGTGCACCATATAGGGGAATGATCAGACAGGGAACTATATAGGGGAATGATCAGACAGGGCACTATATAGGGGAATGATCAGACAGTGCACTATATAGGGGAACGAACAGACAGTGCACTATATAGGGGGACGATCAGACAGGGCGCTATATAGGGGAACGATCAGACAGGGCACTATATAGGGGAATGATCAGACAGGGTACTATATAGGGGAACGATTCAGACAGTGCACTATATAGGGGAATGATCAGACAGTGCACTATATAGGGTATAGGGAACGATTCAGACAAAGCACTATATAGGGGATAGGGAACGATTCAGACAAAGCACTATATAGGGGATAGGGAACGATTCAGACTATATAGGGGATAGGGAACGATTCAGACAAAGCACTATATAGGGGATAGGGAACGATTCAGACAATGCTCTATATAGGGGATAGGGAACAATTCAGACAGTGCTCTATATAGGGGATAGGGAACGATTCAGACAATGCTCTATATAGGGGATAGGGAACGATTCAGACAATGTTCTATATAGGGGATAGGGAACAATTCAGACAGTGCTCTATATAGGGTATAGGGAACGATTCAGACAAAGCACTATATAGGGGATGGGGAACGATTCAGACAGTGCTCTTTATAGGGGATAGGGAACAATTCAGATTATATAGGGGATAGGGAACGATTCAGACAGTGCTCTATATAGGGAAAGGGAACGAATCAGACAAAGCACTATATAGGGGATAGGGAACGATTCAGACAGTGCTCTATATAGGGGATAGGGAACGAATCAGATAAAGCACTATATAGGGGATAGGGAACGATTCAGACAGTGCTCTATATAGGGGATAGGGAACGAATCAGACAGTGCTCTTTATAGGGGATAGGGAACGATTCAGATTATATAGGGGATAGGGAACGATTCAGATTATATAGGGGATAGGGAACGATTCAGACAGTGCTCTATATAGGGGATAGGGAACGAATCAGACAAAGCACTATTTAGGGGATAGGGAACGATTCAGACAGTGCTCTATATAGGGGATAGGGAACGAATCAGACAAAGCACTATTTAGGGGATAGGGAACGATTCAGACAGTGCTCTATATAGGGGATAGGGAACGAATCAGACAAAGCACTATTTAGGGGATAGGGAACGATTCAGACAGTGCTCTATATAGGGGATAGGGAACGAATCAGACAAAGCACTATTTAGGGGATAGGGAACGATTCAGACAGTGCTCTATATAGGGGATAGGGAACGAATCAGACAAAGCACTATTTAGGGGATAGGGAACGATTCAGACAGTGCTCTATATAGGGGATAGGGAACGAATCAGTACGAACTCCATCATTTCTCATCAAACGATCTGAGCTGCCTGAGATGACTATTGACTCAATTGAGTCTTATTTTGATCTCTCCTGAGGAAACATCATCTGAGACAAAGTTGATACATAAATCAACAGAACTGAAAACCAGCTGAGCACTTCTAGACTTAGTGTTCTCGTCATACTCTCAGTCTGTTATGAATGCTCTCTTTGCTCATGCTTCACTGATTTGACTGCAGTTTTTTCCCAGATAAGCCGCATGGGCTCTGCACTGCAGACAGGGGGCGCTGTGGACCCTGTGTGTCCGTCCCCAGAGATTACAGCTGACCTATAAAACCACATGCTCTGCTCAATGTGCTGAGATGACAAAATAAAATGACCTGACCTGATCTTCCTTCTCTCTCTCTTTCCACAGACATTTCCAGAATTTCATTTTACACAGGTGAGTGAATTACCATAATCTCTCTCTCTCTCTCTCTCTCTCTCTCTCTCTCTCTCTCTCTCTCTCTCTCTCTCTCTCTCTCTCTCTCTCTCTCTCTCTCTCTCTCTCTCTCTCTCTCTCTCTCTCTCTCTCTCTCTCTCTCTCTCTGCATGTTTTATTTCATGCCAAGCAACACAGATAAAATCCTCTGAGATGTGTGAAGTCTACATCGTGTCTTCAGAGGAAGAGACGAGGGCGTTTTGTCTGTTCTGTTGACCTCGGTGGTTCAGTGAGTCAGAGGAGTAATACAAATAATGAATTATTATACTATGAATATCCCTTACATTTGATATTTTTGTCCCTGGGATGATTAAATTGTTGTTTTTCACAGCAAACTATAATTTTCTGGCGACACTTTAGAATGAGGCTGTTAATTAATGATGTTAATTTCAACATTTAATACATTTCTAAATCAAAAACCACATTTTTATATCTACTAACATTAACCTAGATTAATAAATAAAAAAAATATATATATTTTTTAATTAAATTAAATACAAATATTTTTTAAATTAAATTAATAAAATATTAAGTTACATTACATTACATTTACATTCAATTACATTCAATTACAATAAAACCAATAATAATACAATAATTAATAATAAATTTGTTTATTATTTTTATATATTATAATATAAATATATTGTCATTTTATTTAAATTTTATGTAAATTATTCATTAATATACAATACATTATGACTATTAATTTTTATATTAATTTCATATTTTATGTAATTTATATAAACTATATTATAAAATACATACATAATATATAAGGTACTATATATATATATATATATATATATATATATATATATATATATATATATATATATATATATATATATATATATATATATATATATATATATATATATATATATATATATATATATATATATTGTTTTTTTTTGTTCTTGTTTTATTTCTATACTATATTTTATATAAATTATGTATTAATTATAATAAGGGGTCAAATCTAAAACATGTCACTTTTAACACTTTCTGACTGATGTTCATGTTCAAAAAAAGCTAAATAAAAAATAAATAAATAATAATGTATTAATTATGTATTATATGTTAAATGAGAAGTGTTACCCATTTTCTTTATCAGTATTTTTGGGCAAATATCTAAATAATAAATATCTAAACATCCTTAAAACATGATGGTTTCACTTGACAAGCTAAATTTTATATTTATTAATTTAACTAACCTTAACTTTTTTTAAATTTAAAAATTAAATTAAACTTTTTTTGTTAAACATGTTTAGTTGTTTTACCCCACTCGTTTTATATATATATATATATATATATATATATATATATATATATATATATATATATATATATATATATATATATATATATATATATATATATATATATATATATATATATATATATATATATATATATATATATATATATATTAGGGCTGTCAAAAGATTAATCGCAATTAATCTCATCCAAAATAAAAGTTTGTGTTTACATAATATATGTGTG
>NC_137104.1:52238629-52261129 GCF_949357685.1 Gobio gobio | reverse complement strand
ACCAAACACTATGAAATCAATCCCAGAAGGCATTGCAACGAGCTCAGATGCTGGATGAAGAAAGAGAAATTGCTTATAATTGTATTTAATTTTATTCAGTAGCAAATAGTATTCAGAGTAGTGATATCATGATTAATATCAATGTTAATAGCATATATATAAAATAAATATAAGTATGGATATATTATTAAAAATTAAAATAAATGTTTAGTATAATTTAGAAACACTGTCACTTTTTGTATTAATCTGACTAATTGTAAATGGTCCTGGAGTTTTAGAATTAATAATAATAATAATAATAATAATAATAATAATAATAATAATAATAATGTATATTTGAATATAAATGTTAATTATATTTGCATTTATTATTATTATTAATAATAATAACAATTATTGTAGTTATTGTAACCATGGTTATTATTATTATAATAAAGCATACATAGAATAATAATACATTAGCATTTATAATAATAATGTTTGTTTTATTTATTTTATAAATATTAATTAATTATTTTATGTTTATTTAAAATATATTTTATTATATTAAATTATGTATTATATTTTATTATGTTAAATATTACATATATTAATGTATTTATTTATTTTACAATAAAAACAACTCTGTGTAAGTAGACTAATAATACAAATATAGTGCTGTAAACAAGAGCCCTTAGATATCATCAGTAAACATCATGGCAGCTCACTAGCTTTTGTACAGATCTATAATAATAATGATAATACATTTGCATTTATAATAATAATAATAATTATTATTATTATTGTAGTTATTGTAACCATGGATATTATTATTATTATTATTATTATTATTATAAAGAATACATAAAATAATAATAATACATTTGCATTTATAATAATAATAATTAATAAATTTTTTTTTATTTGATAAATATTAATTAATTATTTTATATGTTTATTTAAAATATATTTTATTATATATTATATTAAATATATGAATTAATTAATTTATTTTTACAATAAAAACATCTCTGTGTAAGTAGACTAATAATACAAATATAGTGCTGTAAACAAGAACAGTGTGAACGAGCCCTTAGATATCATCAGTAAACATCATATGAGCTGCTTTTGTACAGAGCTATAGTGTAAAGAAAACAAGTGAGCATGCTGGGAAACAAAAATGGGTGTTTTGGGGAGAGAGGCAGTAAAGAGGCGACGCCGGTCAGACTCAGCAATGATTTGCAGTCGTGGTTGACTTGGTAAACAGCCACTGTTGAAGGAAATGAGTCTGGGATTTGCATATTAATTAGGTTGCAGTGGCTCCTCCCCCTCTAGCCTCTGCACTGGCCTGTCTGGACGCAGTCGGCTCAGTGGCCTCAGAGAGGCAGAGCGACACACACCATCTGCCTCCTCCCAGATCACTCCTGCATCAGCTCAGGGTCTGTATTCCTGTCGAGGGCGTCTTCTGGCCTCCGTGTGGAGAGGGTCGATCCGAACGGACGGGGATTATCGTGTGTGTGTGGTGTGTGTGGGACGCTGCGCAGGTTCCCATGAGGATGTTTGAGAGCGGCGGGTGCTGGCTGACCCTCACCACGGGCTCAGACAGACAGTCTCACGCTTGCATGGAGAAGAGACGCTGCAGTCCTTTCCCCTTGTGCTGGGCCGCAGGTACAGGTCTGTCTGTTCTCTGCTGTCTGTGCTTCAGAGGGGGTTTGGGTGGCTGTACGGATGACTTTGTAGTGCCATGCAATCAGCCATGTTTTGGTAGTTGCAAATATATATATTTTTTATTTAATATTTTTTATTATTTTTATTTAATTTAATGTATTTTTATTTAATTGAATTTAATTTTGTATTATTTTAATTGAATATTATTTTATTATTTATATATTTTTTTATTTTATTTAAATAATTTAATTCAATATTATTTTAATTTAATTTTCTATTTAATTTAATTTTGCATTATTTTAATTTAATATTTTATTATTTATTTATTTTTATTAATTATTTTTTATTAAATTTTATTGTATTTTATTTAATTAAATTAAATATTATTTTATTATTTTAATTTAATTTGTTTTTTATTTATTTTATTTTATTTATTTTATTTTACATACCATACATGACACTGTGAAGTAAATGGACACGAAAAATGCATTCCTATAAACATAAAACATTAATGTTACATTAATATGTTTAGCCAACGCTTTCTAATTTTACAAAAAGGAATCACACAACATTAATAATTAATCATAAAGCAATTCATTATGATTTTTTTTTTTTTCATTTTTTTTGTCAAGGATATTATATTCTCTCTCTCTCTCTCTCTCTCTCTCTCTCTCTCTCTCTCTCTGTGTGTGTGTGTGTGTGTGTGTGTGTGTGTTCGGCACCTGCTCTTGGTGCTGTCCATCAGTCAAACACTCATTCAGTCTTAATCTTATTGACTCTTGTGGGACTGACGGGACAAATCGTCTGTGTGTGTGTGTGTGTGTGTGTGTGTGTGTGTGTGTGTGTCTGTCTGTCTTCAGTGTTTTGGTCGGCATGTTTTTGTGAAATATCAGGACACAAATGTGTATAATGACATGAGTATTACAAAAAGAGGGTGAAATATGAGGACGTTCCCCATGTCCTCACTTTTCAAAATGCTTATAAATCACACAGAACAAGTTTTTTTCACAGAAAGTGAACTGCACAGTCTCCTGTGAGGGCTAGGTTTAGGGGCAGGGGCAGTGTGTGTGTGTGTGTGTGTGTGTGTGTGTGTGTGTGTGTGTGTGTGTGTGTGTGTGTGTGTGAGGGGTAGGTTTAGGGGCAGGGGCAGTGTAAGGGGATAGAAAATACGGTTTGTACGGTATAAAAACCATTACGCCTATGGAATGTCCTCACATTTCACAAAAACAAACGTGTGTGTGTGTGTGTGTGTGTGTGTGTGTGTGTGTGTGTGTGTGTGTGTGTGTGTGTGTGTGTGTGTGTGTGAGGGGTAGGTTTAGGGGCAGGGGCAGTGTAAGGGGATAGAAAATACGGTTTGTACGGTATAAAAACCATTACGCCTATGGAATGTCCTCACATTTCACAAAAACAAACGTGTGTGTGTGTGTGTGTGTGTGTGTGTGTGTGTGTGTGTGTGTGTGTGTGTGTGTGTGTGTGTGTTCATTCAAGGAATCATGAAGTGAGAAAATTGGATTTGAAAATGAAAAATATACCAATTAATTTTAATTGGTTTAATTGAATTTGGCTGCTTCAGTTTCTGATTAAATGAACTGTAAGCCAACATTTCATCACTCAGTGTGGACTCTTCTGCTCATTGCAGTGAACAGATCAAATCATCCTTTAGCAAACACACTCATCATCTTCCAACCATTCTTTCATTCTGAGTTCAGTCATGCTTTAGTTCACCGTTTCAGAGACGCTTAAGAGAGAAAGTATCATTGCATCTTGATCACTTGCTGCATTGTGTAATCAGACTTTTGACTAGTGTGGTCTGCTTCTTAAAAAGTGCCACACACACACACACACACACACACACACACACACACACACACACACACACACACACACACACACACACACACACACAGGAGTTGTAGGAGTCTGAGATGTTGTAAGCAATAATGTTTCCCAGCAGGCCGATGTAAAGAGAGAGAGATCTGCCAGTTGTTGTGTGCTTTAGAAATTAAGGAGTGTCTGGGAAATGAGGATTATGTCCATAGATGGACTGGCATGAGACCCATAATGCACAAAAACACATATTCTAGAGCTGCTGGCGGATCTAATGCACGCTGGAGTCACTGAGGGTCAGCTGATGTGATGTTGTGTTTGTCTGGATGGATGTTGTGTTCCTGTAACAGGAGATGTTTTGAGCTGTTGGTTTAAACACATGTGCATGTTGACCAGCGGGTGATGCATTCAGCTCGCAGAGAGCAGCTGTGTGTCCAGAGGTCACTGGAGGTCATGTGGATGCTCCTCTCCACTCGTCTCTTCTCTTCTCTTCTCTCCTAGTCTTGTGTCGTCTCTTCTCGTCTCTTCTCTTCTCTTCCTCTCTCTTCCCTTTGTCATCTCTTGTGTCGTCTGTTCTCGTCTCTTCTCACTTCATGTCTCGTCTCTTCTCGTCTCGTCTCTTCTCTTCCTCTTCTCTTCCTCTCTCTTCCCTTTGTCATCTCTTGTGTCGTCTGTTCTCGTCTCTTCTCACTTCATGTCTCGTCTCTTCTCGTCTCGTCTCTTCTCTTCCTCTTCTCTTCCTCTCTCTTCCCTTTGTCATCTCTTGTGTCGTCTGTTCTCGTCTCTTCTCACTTCATGTCTCGTCTCTTCTCGTCTCGTCTCTTCTCTTCCTCTTCTCTTCCTCTCTCTTCCCTTTGTCATCTCTTGTCTCGTCTGTTCTCGTCTCTTCTCACTTCATGTCTCGTCTCGTCTCTTCTCGTCTCTTCTCTTCCTCTCTCTTCCCTTTGTCATCTCTTGTGTCGTCTCTTCTCGTCTCTTCTTGTCTGTTCTTGTCTCTTGTCTTGTTTCTTCTAGTTTCTATTCTCTTCTCCACTAGTCTCATCTCTTCTCTTCTAGTCTTGTCTTTTCTCTTCTCTTGTCTCATCTCTTATAGTTTCTTGTTTAGTCTCATCTCTTCTAGTCTCGTCTCGTCTCTTCTCGTCTCTTCTCGTCTCTTCTTGTCTCTTGTCTTGTTTCTTCTAGTCTCGTCTCTTCTCTTCTCTTCCTCTCTCTTCCCTTTGTCATCTCTTGTGTCGTCTGTTCTCGTCTCTTCTCACTTCATGTCTCGTCTCGTCTCTTCTCGTCTCGTCTCTTCTCTTCCTCTCTCTTCCCTTTGTCATCTCTTGTGTCGTCTCTTCTCGTCTCTTCTCGTCTGTTCTTGTCTCTTGTCTTGTTTCTTCTAGTCTCTATTCTCTTCTTCACTAGTCTCATCTCTTCTCTTCTAGTCTTGTCTTTTCTCTTCTCTTGTCTCATCTCTTATAGTTTCTTGTTTAGTCTCATCTCTTCTAGTCTCTTCTCGGCTCTTCTCGTCTATTCTTGTCTTGTCTCTTCTCTTCCCTTTGTCGTCTCTTGTGTTGTCTGTCCTCTTCTCATCTCGTCTCTTCTCTTCTTGTCTCTTCCTCTCTTCCCTTTGTCATCTCTTTTGTCGTCTGTTCTCCTCTCTTCTCTTCTCACTTCATGTCTAGTCTCTTCTCATCTAGACTCTTCTTAACTCGTCTCTTCTTTGACTCGTTTCGTCTCTTCTCTTCTAGTCTTGTCATCTCTTGCCTCATCTCGTCTCTTCTCACTTCATGTCTCGTCTCTTCTCGTCTCTTCCTCTCTCTTCCCTTTGTCGTCTCTTTTGTCATCTTTTCTCGTCTCTTTTCTTCTCATCTAGTCTATTCTCTTCTTGTCTCTTCTTATCTCATCTATTCTCTTCTGGTCTCATCTCTTCTTCTCTCATCTTTTTTTTTCTGTCTATTCTCTTCTCTTGTCTCGTCTCTTGTAGTTTCTTGTTTAGTTTCATCGCATCTCTTCTCGTTTCTTCTCGTCTTGTCTAGTCTCTTGTCTGGTCTCATCTCTTCTAGTCTCGTTTCTTCTTGTCTGGTCTCTTCTAAATTTGTGTCTCATCTCTTCTAATCTCATTTTATCTCGTCTCTTCTCACTTCTTGTCTCTTCTCATTTCGCCCCTTCTTGTCTAGTCTCATCTCTTCTCGTCTTTTCTCATCTTGTCTCTTCTCATCTCGCCTCTCATGTCTTTTCTTCTTTGATCAATTCTCTTCTTGTCTCTTCTAGTGTTGTCTCATCTCTTCTCGTCTGTTTTTTCTCACTTCTTGTCTTGTCGTCTTTTCTCTTTTACTCTCTTCTTTGCTCTCAACTCTTCCAGTCTTTTGTTCTGCTCTCATCTATCTCTTTTCTTTCGTCTAGCCTCCTCTTCCCGTCTCCTTTGCTTTCTTCTCACCTCCTGCGCTCTCTTCTTTTGCTCTCATCTTGGCTCTCCTCATTTTTGGGTCGCTGTGTCCCTGAACGTGAAGTTCAGCTGTAGCTCCATTGGTGTTCACTGCTGGTGCATGCTGGGATATCTGTGGGTCTCTCTGAGTGACAGCATGACGTGATCCTATCGTCTCTGTTCCACCGGATGGCTTCAGCTTGTTAACGGACACTTCCTCATGTTGTCCGACTGCAAACTCAGCATTTTCTTCCGCTCAGACCAGTCTCATGCTGTCAGGAATGACTCATTAGTCCTGGATGACGGAAATTCAGTGAAATCTTCATGCAATCGCCTGAAATGACTCTCTTTCACAGTGTCGATGTGGTCTTTGGCTGCAGAGCCATTGAATTAGAGCGAACCGTGACATTTAAGATCGTGAAGTCATTAGAGATGCTATATTGAGATTCGGCTGCGGTCACTGCAGTCAGATTTGCTCACAGTGTGAGGAGATTTCCTTCAGCGTTGCCCATTTTATTCACAATGACATGGCCTTTTATGTGCTGCCTTTTATTTTATCATCTTTATTATGGGAAATTAAATTCACCCAGAGATGACAATCCTGTCATTATTTACTCACCAATAGTCGCTCCAAAACCACATAATATTCTAATCTGTCACCACAGAGATGCATTGCACCAGGTTAAACTTACATTTATGCTTTTAGCAGATGCTTTTATCCAAAGTGACTTAAGGAAAATCACAAGCAATTTGTTGAGCCAACAAATATTAATAGTATTCAATGCCGTATTTAAAGTATCAGTATCTAGTTCAGTCGTTAAACTCTAGAGGGCGCAGGCTGATGGTCCTTTACATGCAATCTGCAAGCAATCACATCATTACCGCATGGCACAATCTGATTGGCTCTGCTGATCCTGCAGCCAATGAGATTGCGTGCTCAACATTTAAAGAGTCTGGTCTGAGTTCTTGTGAACCCCTCCACCTCCCCAGCTCCACCTGCCTAGATCTGTTACAGGATTGATGCATGTATATTACTAAATACATTAACATTGCCTCATTCAATAACATGCTAAAACTATTTTGAGAGTTGTCATGATTAAAATATGATATTTAGCACATAAGTTAGAACTGCAGTGCGGAAAATGCATCGAAATGCAGAAAAGAGAAAGCATTTTAATTAATTAAATTATATATTATTTTTATTTTGTAATGATTATTTGGAATAGGATAAAACATTTTATTTACTTTTAATTAATATTATTTTGCTTATTTTTTTTAATGATTTTTAGTTTATTTAGCATTTTAAACAGATACAAAAATAAGAGTTATAGTAAGCTCTTGTTTTGTGGTTGTGGATTAGTTAAAGGGGGCATAACACACACAGTTTCTGCCCGTCTCATGTTAATCTTGAGTACCTATAGAGTAGTGTTGCATCCTTCATATCTCCCAAGAGTCTTAAAAAAGACAGATATGCTGTACCGATTTATTCCGAAAACAGCCAAACTCATGAACACACACACACACACTACAGCATGGCATTATCCCTGGATAACTTTCGATTATACGTTGGTGTTGTTCACATTATATGAACTTATGCGCCGATTGCCAACAGAAACACACACATTTGATGCAGTTTCACTCACCGCCTGCGGTTTCCACTCATGACCGGGAACAAACACACACACTTGCAGAACTCCGGGAAAACAAACTGCATCCACTGTTTCCTTATCGCTGGGTTATTTGGGAAGTTGAACAAGGATATATTTCCCTCACAACCAGAAACACACTTCTTTAGTGATGTTGATTTCGTGGTCTAAAAACAAAATGGCAGCGCTCTCTTGCTCTCACTCTGGTTGATGTGTGCATGCTCATTCGGGAGAAGTGCCCATACAAGGACTTCCGCCCTTTATGATGTCATAAAGGGCCAAACTCTGAAAAAAACTTGTTTGAATCCTGAAGGAGTGCATTTGGCACAGAAATACTCCAATACCTCCAACTAATTTTTAGAAACGTTGGCCCTGTTTAGCTTGAGAGTCAACTCTTTAACAGTGTAAATAAGTGAGAATGCATGAAATAGCATTACACCCCCCCCCTCCCTTTAGTTAAAGGAACACGCCACTTTTTAACAGTTGAGTTTGACCGTTTTCGAATCCATTCAGCCGATCTCCGGGTGATTAGCTTAGCATAGATCATTAAATCTGATTAGACCGTTAGCATCTCGCTCAAAAAAAATGACCAAAGAGTTTCGATATTTTTCCTATTTTAAAGGAAAACCAAAGACTGACGGAAAATGAAAAGTTGTGCTCCTTTTTGTTCAATATAGTATTGAAATAGTATTGAAATAGAGAAATAGTTTCATCCAATATTTAGTGTGCTATGTATTTGTGAGTCTCTCATATCGCTTCTCTTGGCTGTATTTTGCTGATGTAGACCGTGTCCAAGAAGCCAGCGCACTATTTGAAGCAGAGCGTGTACAGTATGTCTCTTTGTCCTGTATGAGCTGTTCAGTATTAGAGTTCATTGTTTAAATGGATGTAGGGGTGTGTCCTGTGTTAAGCCACGCCCCCGCACACCTGGGCGCCAGGTGAGTCTGAGGGAAATGAGACATCAGTGGTGAACAGCTAAACATGACTCACACATGAGACTGTACGTGAGAGGAAGAGGCTCGACCCGTGTGTGTGTGTGTGTGGCGGTAAAGCGTGTCGTGTCAGATCTTCCACAGCCGATACAGGCACAGACGTGTGCGCCACACTTCTGTACGCCACACTTCTCCCCTCATGTTCCCCGACAGAGATGGATGTCTCTCGCAGGACTTTGCTGTACCGTGTGTTTGCTGGCCGTTTCTACTCACAGGTAGGATTGCCATGTCCACGGGCCGCTCTCATGCTCGTTGTTTGTAATTTGGCTTTAGAGAGACATCTCGTACTGTTCAGATTTACTACAAGTCAGTCATGCGTTAGGTTGACTTCCGTCCGACATGTTTAATCCATTGATCTATTTGTTTCAACTTGAGGAGGTTTAGTGAGTGACTTTGGTGTCTAAAGTGTGTGTGTGATGTTTTGGTGTTTGTTGATGGTGTATGAAGCAGACAGACTGCTGTGTTTTTGGATGGTGTGTGTGTGTGTGTGTGTGTGTGTGTGTGTGTGTGTGTGTGTGTGTGTGTGTGTGTGTGTGTGTGTGTGTGTTTCAGATCTCTGTGTCATACGTGACAATGAGGGTGTAACTGCTCATTCACTGACGCTTTGATGTGTGTGTGTGTGTGTGTGTGCCTTTCAAGAACATGTCTGGCTCATATTTCACCCCAAAACTAAAAGAAACCCTTAATATGTTGTATTAAGGAAGTAAAGCCAATAATAATAACCAGCAGAATGAATCTCATGACAGCCGTTATGATTTTATTGCATCGGGACATTATTTTCATGACAGTTCTCATTACTGTAACGGGGTTTCCGCAGGTCTTAATAAAGTCTTAAATTGACCTTCCTCAATTTAAGGCCTTAAAAATGTCATTAAATTAGGGCCCTGTGATTTCTGTGATGCAGAAAACGTGGACAGAATTGCAGAATCCAGTCGTAAAAATGTAATTTATTGTATAATGCGGATTGTTCACCCATCATTTACTCACCTCAATGTCGCTCCAAACCCGTAAGACCTTTGTTCATCATATAAAGCGATTGAGTCTCTTTAGAATATATATGTTTTTAAGCTTCAGTGGTAGTTTATTAGACTGTCAATGGAGGGACCGAAATCTCTCAGATTTTATTACAAAGATTTTTTTGTGTTCCGAAGATCTGAAGAAAGTCAGTCTAATTTAACCATTAAAGCAGAGTCCAGAAAAAAATCTGGATTTTTCATAGGGCGCAAAATTAAATTGCATACACTTCACTTCCATAGGAGTTTTGTTTTCCAGTACATATTCTAAACATCCTTAAATCAAAATACATTTACTTGACATGCAAAATGAAGAAATGAATGGCACTATCACACACCCAGTGCAATGCGACAGCAATGTCTTTTGCTAGTTTCAGCCCGACGCAGTTCTCCTCTTCATGTCTGGTGTCACGCTGTTTAAATATCAAATGCACTGCCGCCCGTTTGTGGCCCTTTCCTGGTCTGAACACCAGATGTGATCAGGAGCATTGTTGGAGAGTTGCTGTTGTGAGGAACTGAAAACCACTGACCAATGAGCAACACACACCTGCTCTAAAGTCAATAGTGCAGTATTTTTTGTGTTATTTAAAGAGTGTGTTTGTAATATGAGCAAATAGGTGGTACACACACACTGATTATTACACACACAGGGCAGCAGCGCACACACACACATTTGATTATTACACACTCAGGGCCGCAGCGCACACACACACACACACACACACACACACACACACACACACACACACACTCTGATTATTACACACACAGGGCCGCAGCGCACACACACACACACACACACACTCTGATTATTACACACACAGGGACGCAGCGCACACACACACACACACAAACTCTGATTATTACACACACAGGGCCGCAGCGCACACACACGTACACTCTGATTATTACACACACACACACACACACGTACACTCTGATTATTACACACACAGGGACGCGCAGCACACACACACACTCTGATTATTACACACACAGGGACGCAGCGCACACACACACACACACACATACTCTGATTATTACACACACAGGGCCGCAGCGCGCACACACACACGTACACTCTGATTATTACACACACACACACACACGTACACTCTGATTATTACACACACAGGGACGCGCAGCACACACACACATTTTTAAATATTAAAAATAAAATGATTCCTCTCAGGAGAAGCGTTCAGTCTTTCCGCTGGCATGTAAATAGCGAATCCTCCATGGTGTGAGCACAACAGGCTTTTAAAGGGAAAGGGAGATGAGACTCTGATTGGTTTATTTTCCAAAACACAACATGACTCATTAAGAGACGAGGGACAACCCTTTTGGACCATGCGCCTGGTGCGCTGACCATTATTTCTGTCGTTAAACTAGCAAAAGTGCATTCAGACACGCCTGCACCGCCTGCGCCATGAGCTCAGATCATTACAATTGGGCCCTAAGTCTCGTTTTCAATGAAACTGAACAAAATTCAGTGAGTTTATGCTTAAAACGAACAAATATCTGTCATTGGGTATGAAAATTACTTGCATTTTGAATTAAGTTGAAGTTTATGAACACATTGGCTGATATTTATTCTTGTTTTAATCATAAAATCGCTTTTACAAGATTTTCAAAGATTTCTTATCTCAAACGTCTATTAAAACGTTATGAAGATCTGTTGGAAATTGTATTTTCATCTTTGAAGTGTCACTAACACAACTCATTGTGTGCTAACACATTTACAATTAGAGGACATATTGATGTGTTGTGTTTATAAATTGTCTTTAAAAGGTCTTAAATTTACCTTCATAAAACCTGCAGAAACCCTGTTTGATGTGTCCAGATGGTTCTTGACAGCTGATGATTGTCATTAGTTTATCATTAATAAATCACACTGTTCGTTCATAATCTATATCTCTGTAGAATTGAATAGAACTATAGAAATAGTGATGACCTGACTCGACACTGTAACGCTGAAATGGCCATCGTCCTGTCTAGACAAAAGGAACTTTTTGTAAGAATCAGCATAAAAATAAATGTGTCTTTGTTTACACGGAGCAGCACTTACATCAGAAGTTCATCCGTCTAAAACAAAAACACCTTTAAAAGCATGTTTTGCTCAATAATTCAAGGCTCTTGTGTGCTCTCCCGCTGCACTTCCATTGTGTTTCCCAATGAATGGATGAATATGAATTATTATTGGTAAAGGACAGCAATGGTCAGTATTAGAGTGGTTTATCATTTGTCATTACTTTTCATGTTCAACTAATGGAAAACACACTGTCTTGCGTAACTGTCCTGATGTGTGTGTGTGTGTGTGTGTGTTCTTGCACGTTTGTTTATCTTTGTCGAGGGTGTGTTTCATATTTGTGATGGTGATAAGCAGCAGATAAGCGGACGTCTGGGATTGTAGGAATGCTGCTGATGGGAATGTGCTGTGATCTGCTGAAATCTCAGCCCTTCCCAGCATGCATCTGTCTTGTGTCGTGGGGTTTAATGTATGAATGGGTTTTAGCTATATCAGACCAGCTGGAAAGACGTTTGTTCTTTTAGGCTGACGTGAACGAGCCTCGTCTGGTGACCCTGATGTAACCATGAGCAGATCAGTGGCGGTTCATCTGCTCCTGTATTACGCCTCTTCATTTCATGAGTACATTTATCATGTCGTTCGCGCTTCGCCATATTTCACTGTCTGGCTCTCGAACCGCTTCACACACAGAGAAAGCCCTCAGATTAAATCAGACGTGAGAAACACTGAGATGCTGTTAGAAAGTTATGCTCTAGCGTCTTTTATTTTGGAAACAATGTCCGTTTTCATTGTCTGTGTAATAGGTGTGGAAGGACAAAATAGGGCTGCGCACAATTTAAGGGAAAAATACATTTTATTTAATGTTTTCTGACAAAAATTAGATTGCGATTTAAAATGCTTTTTTTCCCGTGTTGCTGTGCTTGTTTATACACGTGTTGTTTAAGTATCATTAGGATTATTCATATTTTTTATTAATTAAAATGTTTTATATTTTCTCTTTTCAGTTTTATTTTAGTTAAAGATTTATGTTTTTATTCTTTTTTTTATTATTGTCCATATAGTTTTTATTAACTTAATGAAACTAAGAAATGTTTCTGGGGAAGCTACATTTATTTTATTGTTTATTGTTGGTTTTTAAGTCTAATAATTATAATAAATATAAAAATAATTTTAGTTAATTATAATAACCCTGGTTTGTAGTGTAGCTCAGTTTGACTAAAATTGTGTGATAACATATTAATATAAAATACAATAGCAACAACAATAGTAATAATTATTTTATTAGTATTGTTATATTATTATTAGATATAAATATTAAACAAAATACAAAATATATCTAAGATTACGAATATTCAATAATAAAAATCAACTGTAAAATGACAATATTTCATTATACTCATTTTCTTCATTTTGTAAAATGAACCATCAAGCTTTTATTTTGGCATAAAACTACGGGAACATCTTTTTTGTTGATAAGATTGGTTGTTGCAAATGCATGTTATCATACGGAGAAGCATTTACTGTGAACCGAGACACTAAAAACTGCTTCATGAGCTGCTCATGTGTAAATGAACACAGTGCTTCACTCTGAAACATGCAGCGCATATGTGTTTATTCAATTAAATTGTATTTTTATGACCAAATGCCCCTAAACGATTTCCCCTTCCTCTTATTTCTGTACAGAATATGACAGACACTTAGCGCACGGCAAAGGCATGGCGACGGCATACCTGGAGCCCAACCCGAACTTCACCCTGGCCGGCGGGGCCAAGGCCCGTCTGAGCGCGGGGACAGAGCGGGCCCCCGGGGCCCCTGACAGGGTCTTGAAGGTCTTCCATCACTTTGAGAGCAACAGCGAGCACAGCACCTGGTCCAGCAACATCCGGCATGGAGACGGGACTGACGTCAGGGTAAGAAAAAGTCTTTTTTGTGTACCTACTTTTGTGTATCAATATCTGTAGCTTTTAGAGCCGGTGTTTTAGAACCAGGGTTTTCATGGTTTCCAGGTGGTCATTTTAGTCGTTAGCTGGTCTGAGCAGGTCTTGATGATTGTTTGGTTGAACTTTTGTTTGGTTTTAATCAGTTAGACTGGCTTGGTTAAGGTTTCTAGAGGAAGTAGACCACCTCGAAAGTGTGTTTTTCCGCATGATTGACAGTCTTTTGATTTATAAGTGCAGGATGAGTTTGGTGGCAAACAAACGAAGCTTCAAAGTGTGCAAATGTCAAGCTCCCATCACCATTTTTGTGCCTGTGTGCGTTCAGACTTGTAAATGCGTCTCCTCGGGAAGTATACGAGCCCTTCTGAAGCTCAGCTTTCACCGAAAGGCTTAATTTCCCTCCTGGAATTGAATTAATTTCAGTCTCAGAGGGGAAAGAGTCGAGACGGACGGCTCTGTTAGTTGTATTGATCAGTGTCTTTAAATCCACAGGAAGATTAAACACGCTGGTCTTCTTGATCGGACGGTCCCTCTCATGTTTCTAACTGACTCGCTCTTAATGTGTGATCGTTTTAACGTCAACAACAGACATTTCAGTGCATGTTTAAGGTGAGACACTACAGACAGAACCATTGTTTTTTCATGCACTGGTCAAAAACTTCGGGATATTGTGGAAATGTGGGGAGATGTAATAGTTTACCCTGTTCATCTGTGGTGTCTTGCCTTAATCCAAAGAACAAAGTGTTTGTCTTCTGATCCTTGAGAACATGTGGCGGTCTGGCTGAGGTCCAGATCAAACAAGCCTGAAGCTCAGAAACGCGGCAGAAGTGGCCATTTCTAATGCAGGACTCGTACAGGCTCCGGGTCTCTTATCTGTTCAAGCTTCGCCACAGATGTTCAGATTTCCAGCAGCAGGGATTTATTTCTCCTGAGCTTCAGCAGACAAGCGCAGATTAAAATGAGGAATATTTTGTGGCATGAGGAAAGCGGTCGAATCACATGACAGTGGAAGATCGAATGGAGAATCTGA
Source organism: Gobio gobio (assembly GCF_949357685.1). Taxonomy (NCBI): domain Eukaryota; kingdom Metazoa; phylum Chordata; class Actinopteri; order Cypriniformes; family Gobionidae; genus Gobio; species Gobio gobio. The sequence continues at coordinate 52,246,601 of NC_137104.1, read as the reverse complement.
AAACTTGTGCAAATATTATCGATGCTGAAAATGGCTCGCTTATTTTAGAGAAGGAAAAACTTTTTGTATGTTTTGCATTCATTATTTGTCGGTCGCTTTAAGGGGTGTGACAAGACGCTTATCTCACGAGACGAGACACGAGATTTGGTTCACGAGATGAGATTTTTACATAGCATTTTTAAGAAATCCTCAATGATGAAATACATGACTAGAAGAATAGTCTGCATGTAAATGCATGCAATTTCACTTTTTTAACTTTAGTTAGTGTGTAATGTTGCTGCTTGAGCGTAAACAGTATCTGCAAAGTTACAGCGCTGAAAGTTCAATGCAAACGGAGAAATGGTCTTTTAAAGTTATGGCAGTTTATTGCCTACAAAAACGGCCGGTTTGGACTACAACAAGCTTCTTCCCGGGTTGGTGACATCATAAACACCTGCTATTAACAAAGTGAGCGAGGCCACGTCGCAGTCATTACGAAAGAGAGAGAGCTGTTGCTGAACTACAAACTACATTTGGCCATCTAACCAATGAAAAAAGACCATTACGTTTTTCGGAGGGATGGGCTTCACAGAAGCAGGAAGCAAACCAGCCGTTCAAAGGACAGTGGAGACAGCAGTGTGGAATAAAGGTAAAATATAAGAAAAATATGGCGTTTTTAAAAAAATGAAGTATTAAGACATGTTATACTGCGCCCCATAAACACAACCAAGCCTAGAAAAAAAAACACAAAACCACCCCTTTACCTAATCAACTTGTAATGAATGTAATTTCAGTTCTACTTTCTGAGTATGAATTATCATATGTATTATCATATGAATTATTGTTATCAGACAACAATACTCAAGCACTGTTCAGACCTTAGAACTGCACATGATTTATGAGCTTCTACAACTTTTGGCCATAGACTGTAAAAAAATATGGATGTAGTGTCTGTGACGTCCACCCATAGACCACGAAGAGCCGTTTTGAAGCGTAAAGTAGGGTCGAGCTGGCGGGCGTCACTAATTTTAATATAAATTTGTATAAATTAATATAATATATTATAAATGAATGATAACAGAAAATGGGCAAAGAGGCGGGACGTGGGCAGAGCTGAGGTGAGGTGACGTGATGACTAACAGACAGCAGATAAATGGCAATCCACATGTCACTCAAAGTGGCCACGCCCTTAATTATGCAGAACTTTAAGGCTTTATACACTCACCTAGTGGAGAGTGGAGACATACACTCACCTAAAGGATTATTAGGAACACATACTAATACTGTGTTTGACCCCCTTTCGCCTTCAGAACTGCCTTAATTCTACGTGGCATTGATTCAACAAGCTGCTGAAAGCATTCTTTAGAAATGTTGGCCCATATTGATAGGAGAGCATCTTGCAGTTGATGGAGATTTGTGGGATGCACATCCAGGGCACGAAGCTCCCGTTCCACCACATCCCAAAGATGCTCTATTGGGTTGAGATCTGGTGACTGTGGGGGCCATTTTAGTTCAGTGAACTCATTGTCATGTTCAAGAAACCAATTTGAAATGATTGGAGCTTTGTGACGGAGCATTATCCTGCTGGAAGTAACCATCAGAGGATGGGGACATGGTGGTCATAAAGGGATGGACATGGTCAGAAACAATGCTCAGGTAGGCCGTGGCATTTTAACGATGCCCAATTGGTACTAAGGGGCCTAAAGTTTGCCAAGAAAACATCCCCCACACCATTACACCACCACCACCAGCCTGCACAGTGGTAACAAGGCATGATGGATCCATGTTCTCATTCTGGTTACGCCAAATTCTGACTCTACCATCTGAATGTCTCAACAGAAATCCAGACTCATCAGACCAGGCAACATTTTTCCAGTCTTCAACTGTCCAATTTTGGTGAGCTTGTGCAAATTGTAGCCTCTTTTTCCTATTTGTAGTGGAGATGAGTGGTACCCGGTGGGGTCTTCTGCTGTTGTAGCCCATCCGCCTCAAGGTTGTGCGTGTTGTGGCTTCACAAATGCTTTGCTGCATACCTCGGTTGTAACGAGTGGTTATTTCAGTCAAAGTTGCTCTTCTATCAGCTTGAATCAGTCGGCCCATTCTCCTCTGACCTCGAGCATCAACAAGGCATTTTCTCCCACAGGACTGCCGTATACTGGATGTTTTTCCCTTTTCACACCATTCTTTGTAAACCCTAGAAATGGTTGTGCGTGAAAATCCCAGTAACTGAGCAGATTGTGAAATACTCAGACCGGCCCGTCTGGCACCAACAACCATGCCACGCTCAAAATTGCTTAAATCACCTTTCTTTCTCATTCTGACATTCAGTTTGGAGTTCAGGAGATTGTCTTGACCAGGACCACACCTCTAAATGCATTGAAGCAACTGCCATGTGATTGGTTGAGATTGGTTGAAATTGAACAGGTGTTCCTAATAATCCTTTAGGTTAGTGTATAATGTAAACGAATGAGTTATAAAAATATTCACCCCCCTCACAGTCGTCATGAAGGGCAAAATTAGCCGTATAGACCAAATCCACAATGTGTCCCAGACTGTAAACATGTGTTCTTCTGCTGTAAAGTTGGGCATTTTAACATGAGGCTCAATGAGATTCTGCTCCTTCTGGAGTCTGTCTCTAGTGGCCAGTCGATGAACTGCAGTTTAAGTCACTTCCGTATTGGTGTGTTATAGGCTTCACACTCCGTCATGACAATAAGACACGAGACAGCTTTTCACCTCGACGAGAAATCTCGTCACAGTTTAGTCTCACACCCCTAAAATGCAGTGTTTTAAAATCTTGCATTCAGCCTGTAATGAATCCAGTCTATAATTGAAGTCAGTTTTTAGCTGTAAAACATGTTAACATGTCATACAATTGAGCTTTGACAGGTTAATTTGAGATGCAGCGATGATCTCGTTAAACTCTGCTAAATGAAGCACTTTAATTATTCTAATGAGGGATTTGCTGTTGTTTCACTGTTGGATTAACAGGCCGATTGCATCCATTTTAACTCGACCTCGCTCACGCCTTCTGTATACTCGAAGGGGTCGACTAGTCAATTACAAAATGGATGTTCATTTAAATTCTAAGTATGTGATATGCATTAGTAAATAGTGGTTGATCTTTATGATTCATGAGTGTGTTTTCCTGGTACAAAAGCTGAGATCTTACAGAAAGCGCATGTTAAAGTCCGTGCCAGTATGCAGTGGGAAATCCAGCTCTGTTATTCCCGCACACCAGCGGTTTGCCAAACCCACGGTCGTAATGCGAAGGCCTCGTGTACGCGGCCGTTCCAGCTGGCCTGGGATCTGTTTATATGTCGTGTCCTGCTGGTAAAGCCCAAAACTGAGCTGCCCTGACACTTCCTATCAGGTCCTGTCAGGCCTGAGCTCGGTCACCTGAGCGCCGTCATAAATATGCAGTGTTTTGGCTGTGAGTTTCTAGGCCTGGTGAAACGCATGATGTCCTCTGTGAAGAGCTCTATAGTGTCTGTACTGTATTTGTGTCAGGGCTGTCAGACCAGCGTCTGATGAGGAGAGAGATGTGAGACGCTGTCTGGGTGTGATGCTGTTTCGTCTGGCTCTTTTTTTAAGTTGTTTTGTCTGGACAGAGACACCGTTAAAGGTAGGGATCGACCGATATGGATTTTTTAGTGCCGATGCCGATACCGATTTTTTTTCATCAGCCTTAGCCGATGACCGATACGGGCTGCCGATTTTCTTGAGCCGATATTTGGAGCCGATACTGCTTTTGCTCCCTCAATTTACAACATAAAAATAACACAATGATCAGGATGATAACCATTTAAAATTTACAATTTAAAAAAGGACCATTTATTGAACTAAAAAAAACTATATTTAACAAATAGTAAAAACAGGTGAGGTAGAACAAGAAGTTCAGTGGTGAAAATAAATTCTGAAAATAAATATTTAAGCATAAATAAAATAATTACACTATTGCACACAGTATCATCAAGCAAGCAGCATAATAAAGTGCACACTGACTGTACTACTTAATTTTAAAGCTATTTACAACCTAGTCATTTAATGGTTTCACTCTAAAAAATGCTGGGTTAAAAATAACCCAAGTTGGGTTGAATATGGACTAACCCAGCAATTGGGTTGTTTTGACCCAGCGGTTGGGTTAAATGTTTGCTTAAAACAACCCAATCGCTTGGTTAAAACAACCCAATCGCTGGATTAGTCCATTTTCAACCTAACTTGGGTTATTTTTAACCCAGCATTTTTTAGAGTGTAGGTGCACTTCACTTAATCTCTTGTTGAGCAACACCAGCGGTAATTCAGGAAAAATCTCCCAATGCTCCACGTGAAACTTCAGTCTTTCGACCTTTTACCATCGTGTCAATTCTCAATTGATTTTGATTAATATGCGCGAGGGAGAGAGAGCAAGACAGTTTGAAGACGGTGAGAGCTGCCCTGTGGACGCCTGTCTGTAAATAATGCAGGGAAAAAATATCGGCCAACGCAGCAGCCTTGTATCGGCCGATGCACGTAAAAATCGCAAATATCGGCCCGATATATCGGCCTAACACTAGTTAAAGGTACATTTATATATACTGTTTAAATATATATATGACACAAGGGTGTGCACATGGGTGTACAAACATAAAATAAAACAAAGGACAATTTTTGAAGGGAATACAGCCAAAATTGTACACATTTGTGGTATTTTGGTGCACTGAAAAATTATTTAATGTCCATTTTTCTTTTCTGTGTCATTTTATCTGGCCAACAACACAAAGTAATAATTGTTTAAATATGAGTGATCATAGGTTCACCACCAGTGTTGGGTAAAGTTACTTTGAAAAGTAATGCATTACAATATTGTGTTACTCCCTTTAAAAGTAACTAATTGAGTTACTTAGTTACTTTTTAAGTAAAGTGATGCGTTACGTTACTTTTGCGTTACTTTTTCTCACCTGCGCTGGGCTTGTTTTTGATTTTGTTTATAACAAAAAAAGTTATATTTTTGTGCAACGGTAAAGACCTCTTCATACCAAAATTGAAATAATAAGCCTGAGGTAAAAATGCAAATTCCAGCATGAACAGTCGAGGGCACAGCTCTGGATAATGGGAGAATAGGATGCAGGAGAAAAAGGTTTTACCAATAAAACAAAAAATCTAGTAATTTTCATCATCAAAGGTCAGCAGCAAGACATTGGTAAATTAAATATAAAGGTAGATTATGCATAAAAATAGTTGTTTTATTTAACATTTAATTATTGGAGGTTTGCATAGTACTCTGATGTTGCATTTGACTGATTTTATTCATTTTGAGGAGTACAGAATCTTTATTGTGCAAGTGAGATTAATAAATGCTCACATTTAGTCTGGAACTACAATAACCCTCATGTTTACACACACACGCCTCTCAACATGCGGGCAGGAGAGCTGTCAGTCAAATTAATGTGAAAAAGTAACTTGCGTTACTTTTTTGAAAAAGTAACTCAGATATTTTGTTGTAAATTTGAAAAGTAATGCGTTACTTTATTAGTTACTTGGAAAAAGTAATATTATTACGTAACTCAAGTTACTTGTAATGCGTTACCCCCAACACTGTTCACCACACGGTAATATAATTATTCAATTATCTTGCTTCTTCCACATAGCATTGACAAAACCCAGCACAGCGGTAGATTACAGTATTAGCCTATATCAGCTCACACATAGGCTTATAGCCGTGTTAGTTGTTGTAGGTGATTTACAACAAGCTACCAAAACAACAATCGCTAAAATATCGGACTTATAGAAAAATACATCGGTTATCATACTTTTTGTCATTGCTAATTTATTAATAACTCTGCATCGTCTGTTTTAAAGAGAAAAGATCTGATGTTTAAAGTGAATAAAATAGCTTTAACAGCTCTTACTGTTGTTCAACAACTACTGAAGAACTGTGTTCTCTCCCATCGTACTGTGTGTGTGTCGGTGAGGTGTGTGTGTGTGTGTGTGTGTGTGTCGGTGAGGTGTGTGTGTGTGTGTGTGTGTCGGTGAGGTGTGTGCGGTGGACCAAACTACTGTGGGGCAAGAGAGGGGGGGCTCAAAATGTTTCTAAACTTAAAACGCATTTTTGCCCTGTTTGCGTTTGTATTGTTTTACTACTTACACGATTATTTTAAGTATAATAATTATATTATTTACAATACACAATGTCGTTTTTAATGAAATATTTTTAGGGGGGGGGGGGGTGGTTACGCCTATGGTTGTGCATTTTATGTAGAATTCATCTGATGTCATAACTCGTATATTGGTCAAAGCTGTGTGTTTTATAATCTTAGTTTTACTTAGTTTGTTTTGCACTGATTCCACATGTCATTGGTTACAAATGATATAATTGTGAATTAATAATATTAGTATTTTATATATTTTGGTTTGCATCCATCCAGGATAAAATGAGATTTGAAATGAGAAATTAACAGTTTTTCATGTAAAATGTATATTTGTACGACATTATTTCTTTCAGATTTATTTCAGTTACCGAAAACTATTTTTTTTTAGTTTTAGTTTCATTGAACAATAACAACAAACTTCAACTTAATTTTCAGTTACATTTATTTATTTATATTGTATTTATTGTATTTGTATGTATATGGATCAATGACAAATAAGGTTTTTAAGATAAAAAATAATAATAATTTTAAGCAAAACCGTTTTAAAATGCATTTTTATGTCCAAAAAAATGTATGGTGTTGATTCATATTGTTTTTTACAGATTTTAAGACAGCATTAATTAATTATTAAACAAGATTTCAGATTTTACCACCCAAAAAATGTCAGGTGGTGCGACCATATATTTATTTAAAATAACATGCATATATACGATATACATATGAATCGTTGTAGTGTCTAAAATGCATATCACATGGTAAATTCCTTTTATGTTTTTATGTTTTTTAAGTATTAGAATAGTTTTGAAATAGAACTGATACACTATTTCCCCTCATTTATATGGAAATTAACGTAAAATCATGCCAAACTGTTTGATTAAGAATTTTGCTGAGAAAATGAACCTGACATTTTTGGTCTTTCAAAAACTCGAAAAAATTAAAAGGGTTTCTTATAAAGGAAATATTGAAGATCAATTTGATACATGACATGTATTTATTACAATTCTTTTTAGGAAAATAATGAATTCGGACGCAAAAAATACATGTCATTGACCCAATACAATATACACAATATATATATATATATAATCATGACATTTTTTTCAAGCGCTCATTTTTTATTAGATCTTGCTATTATATCTTCTTTATTTATCTGCATTGCAGCTGATTTAATCATTAGTTGACATCAGCAGTAACACACCTCACAGAATCAGTGTATTATTCTGCTCTTATGTGATCGTGTGATCCATTTAGTGTGTGACCCCAATGAGAAACGCTGTCGTGAGCCCATTTCAGTGTGTGTGTGTGTGTGTCCTCAATCAATGAGGGCTGCAGCGGTGCCATGGCAACCAAACAGCTTCCGTGACAACCGTATCACTTTCACATCATGTTTATTAGATTATGACCACATCCCCATGTCATGTGTGGGTCAATGACGCTCGTTTTTAATGTATTCACTAATATATTACATATGCAATTCCTCTATCATGAAACATGCTTTGATATATTTGTGAGGTTTAAAGTAAAACACATCAGCAGTTTTGATTTAAACATTATTATTAGTGTGTCGATCAAATCAAGTCATGTGACAGGAATACAAGAGGAAGTTACATCACAACAAATCTGGTTGAGAAACTGAATTACTCGTGATTCAAAAATTCAAAGCTACATGTGTATTCAAGGTAATTCATGTTTTTGAAAGAAGTCTCTTCTGCTCATCAAGGCTGCCTTTATTTGATCAAGATTACAGTAAAATCGTGAAATATTATTACTATTTTAAATGACTGTCTTCTATGTGAATATATAGTAAAGTGTAATTTATTCCTGTGATCAAAGCTGAATTTATCACCAGTCTTCATTGTCAC
>NC_137104.1:52228629-52233629 GCF_949357685.1 Gobio gobio | reverse complement strand
CTCTCTCGTCTCAGTGCGTGCACTTAATCGCTCTGACGCGCGGTGACATTTTGATAGCACTTAGCTTAGCCCACTAAGCCCAGTTCGTTCATTAGGTACTAGGGGTGTAACGATTCATCTACTACATCGATGTATCGATTTATATTCCTCTGATCTAACTACATCGATCTGTGCTCGGCAACTTGGCCTTCCGGACGACATATATCGATCTAACATCGTTTTAAAAGGTAATCAATCGATTGTATCGATCATAGGAAATAACGCATTGGATTTAAGCACGTCAGACTTTATATGGATGTTTTTTCTTAGCACTTTTAATGATAAAGGCGTCAAACGTTACTCGATTCAGTCTGCCTATCTGTGACATCATCGCCTCGCACCAGCAGCAGCGCTAAGAAAACAAAACATAGCATGGCGGATGGCAGAGGAGAAGCCAACCAGCGAGAAATGATCAAGCCACCAGGAGAAAGAGCTAACGTTACCTGTACTTTCAACCCTTGCTAAATGTTACCTGTGCATTCCTGACACCAGTGCGCCAGCAGAGCGAGTTTTAGCACTGCTGGAGACATAGTGAACGCACAGAGAAGTGTTCTGCGGTCAGATCATGGTGATATTTTTGGAAAAGAAATCTGTAGAGTCATTGAAGAGTAGTTGGTTACATTTTATCTTTTGTTAAATATTGTTTGTTTATTAAACTGAGAGTAGTAGCAGGTTCAGCCAGTTTATTCAACCTGAAGAAATGTTGGTTGCACTTTATTTTTTATATTAATATTGTATTTGTATTATTTTAATGTTGAAACACAACAGCAAAAGTAGCAGGTAAACCTACTATTAATTAAACCTGAAGAGAAGTTAGTTGCACTTTATTTTTGATATTAATATTGTAATATTTTTATGTCGGAAAACAAAAGCAGAAGTAGCGGGTTAACCTACTGTTGAAATGTTGGTTGCACTTACTGTGCTTTTATTGAAAATGTATTGAATATTGAAAATGAGAGCAGAAAAGGTTAACTTCCTGTTAATTCAACCTAAACTGTTGGTTGCACTTTATTCAAATAAAATTTGAATGCATTTGCCATTAATTGTTGTTTACTTGTTTGTTTATATCCATAATTAATTGATATACCGGATTCCCTTACAAGAAACAACAGGAATCTAGGAAATTTCACCTGCACTGACCAGTATCCAGATATTTATTTCAGTCACACAATTTTTGGCTAAAAAGTTACTGAATCGATTTCAAGTCACTGAATCGTTTCGGATCGTATCGTTCTAAATGAACCAATATCGTCCTTGAATCGTATCGACAACCTCAAATCGTGATACGAATCGAATCGTTGTTAAAAAGAATCGTTACACCCCTATTAGGTACCAAACCGAGATCAAGTTAGAAGCGACCAAACACCTCCACGTTTTCCCTATTTAAATACAGTTACACGAATAGTTGAACGACCAGGTATGGTGACAGAAAATAAAACGTGGCGCTTTTCTAAGCGGATTAGAAAGGATGACTATAATGTATGGCGGAATAGCACTTTTGAGAGAGTACTTCGACTCGGCGCAGTAAAAAGTCACGCCGAGAAAAATCCTGTTTATCCTGCGAGGATTTTTCAGGCGTGACTTTTTACTGCGCCGAGTCGAAGTACTCTCAATTTAATAAAACGGTGGAGTATCCCTTTATGGTTACATCGCGAAAGTCAAAGTTTTAATGCGCATCGAGGAATTTATTCGGTAAATGCATTTCCATCGTAGTTTATACGCATGTTTTCATATCGGATAGAAAATGTAAAAAAAAAGTTTTTTATGCGCATCTTGCCGTTTCCATTCAGCATTTTTTGATGCGAAATCCCAAAATGCGCATTAAAAATAGGTGGATGTAAACATAGCTACAGTTGCGTTCTCATTCATTGCTTGACCTGCTGACAAAACTTGAATTCGTCTAATCTCACAATAAAAACGTCTTTCCTCTTTTGAAATTAATCTGCGTGATTATTTTCCTTTATGATTCACCCCTGAAGCCTCGACCTGGGGTCGTGACACTCATTTCTTCCCTCAGTATCTTTATTTTCTCTTTTCAGAGCCGGTATTGAATCGGTGGGAAATCCCAGCCAGATTCCGTCCTGCATTCCTTCCCAACAAATCACTCCCGTTTCGACACTTTACAGAGAACTCTGTCTGTTCCTCTGGTGTGAGGGTGGTCTTCAGACTGAGCTGTGTGTTTTTGTAAATCTCAGAAGCTGTAATCAGATCAGAGAGAGGATGCTTTGCTGTCACGTGGTGCTGATGTCATCCCGAGTCCAGGCTTTGTTGTTTTGATGTGACGGAGGTGTTGATGGAGCATTTGCGCTGGAAGGCGGATGAGCTCATGTTGGAGAGGATCTAGTTGTTTGGCTCTGGGCAGACGATTCTCGCCGCTTTGAACAGAGTAACACGAGCGATCGCGTCCTCATTATTAGGAAAGCCTCGCACGATTGGAATACTACACATTTCACATACAGTAAAAAATATAATTTTAAATATATAAAAATGTATATTATTATAGCCATTTGTAATCTATTTTCATCTTAAATAAATGTATATATAATATTTAAATCAAAATATAAAAATGTATAATAAGTTTAGTTTATTATTGGCAATTAAAAAAATAAATTTTCTTCATAAATAAATATATTTAATATTAACATTTTATATTATATTATATAGTGTTTTTTTTAGCTAAGTTTACTTGTATTTCCTCTTATATTGTTTTAATATTTTTATGTAATTTACTGCAATTATGCCTTATGTCTAATAAATTTAACATGACTTATTATTTTAAGATTGAAATTGCATTCTTTGCCCCTTTTAAATACAGTCGTTTTCTAATATAATTTGGCATTTGAAGTTTAAACTATATTTTTAATCCAAAAATATGCTTTATTTTAAAATTGGAAAAATATATTTTATTAATTTGTGCCGTTTACAATATATTTAGCATACACTCTACATGACAAAAGCATAATTCTTTGCCTTATAGGCTCCCAATCTTTATTGTTCACTTGTTTTTGATATCTTGACTATTTTGATTGTGCTTTATCTTCAGTTTTTAGATCAGTTTTCATTTTCTGAGCCTAAAAGTTGTGTTTTAACAGCAGAGAAAGCAGGTTTTCCCAGCAGACATGAGTTTTAGTGTGTTGGAGAAGTGTGTGATTGAGCTCCTGCTTTCTCCACGTCTCAGGAACTGAGATTCGATCGTTTCCTGAGCAAGTTCCAGGAAGTCATGAAAAGCCATGAAGGATCATTTCCTCTGGATTCAGCAGAGAACGCTTCAAATGAAGCCATGCTGTACAAGACTGGAAAGCACAGTCATGATCTGAGCTGACAGTGATGCATGTGTGGAGCTCATGATGGGTCTGCGTGTTTTCCGTGAGGAATCCTCCAGTACTGATCTTTCTGAGTGTTTAGGTTATGCAGGGATCGTGTGTGTGTGTGTGCTGTGGGCGGGAGGTCTGCATTGTCTTTTTAATGTGTAATGTTCCCCATTTTCAGGTTTTCGTTGTGTTATGATCATTCATAAGCTTGACAATAACTATACAGTGGTATTGCTAATGTGCATATACACTCTAAAAACCCAGCATTTTTTTGAGTGTGTATATATATATATATATATTTACATATACACTACAAAGCAATTTTGTTATTTGTATCTCTTGTAAATGTCTTTGAGTTCCTTTACAAATGCAGATAAATATTATTTTATTAGTATTATTATACTAACAATTGTGAAAATCTAAAAAAAGTAAGAAATAAAATTATAGTAAAAATATATATAAAATCACTTTTAATTTGTTATATAGAAAATATGCTTAGTTGTCATAAAAAATAATGCAAAAAAAAAAAAAAAATTTCCTAAAAAATATTCTTAATTTTTTTTAGCAAAATATAGTTTTTTTTTTACGGGTTGTGTGTGTGTGTGTGTGTGTGTGTGTGTGATGGGTAGGTTTAGGGGAAGTGTGTGTGTGTGTGTGTGTGTGTGTGTGTGTGTGATTGTTAAGTTTAGGGGTAGTGCGTGTGTGTGTGTATGTGTGTGTGTGTGTGTGTGTGTGTGATGGGTAGGTTTAGGGGAAGTGTGTGTGTGTGTGTGTTAGTGCTGGGCGGTATACCGGTTCATACCGAATACCGGTATTAATTTTCTTTATGATATGAATTTTGATGATACCGCAATACCGGTATGTCGCTTAAACAACGTTCGGAACGCGGCGCAGCGCGTCATTGTTTGAGAGGGGACCCATTTCATTGATGCACTGTTTTAAGAGCAGTCAGAGCACAGCTGAGATCGCATTACAGCACAGCCTATGGCTGTATCCTATTCTCTCGTTCACTATTCCCTACGTTATCACTTTATTTGAAGGAGTGAATGAAAACGTGCGTGAAGTCGGACAACCGTTGTGTGTACATCGGCTGTACACTCGTTATTGCGGTGCAATGGGATAGAATGAGTGCACTCAATAACGTCCACTAAGGTTTCGGACACCACTACAAAGCGCTGTGCCCTCCAAATAATGCTATATTTGATGTTATGGGAGCGATGTCGGATTCAGCCCTTGATTATTGTTGAGAATTCAAACTACACGCGGCGCGCGAGAGAGCGCGGTTTCTGCACGGAGCGCTGCGATGAGTTTAACAACGCTCACCACATGGATCATATAGCACTGATATAGACCGGAGCGAGTGCGTTTAAAATTTGTATGGACATATTTCAAAAACTCTAGTGCTCTAGACATGAACCAGAAGCGTGTATGCGTGCATATTTCATCACGTCTTATTAAAATGAAATATATGCACTGATTACACTGATAACCTATGTCTGATCACGAACGCGCTGACACGATGGATTATTCAAAAGACGATGTAAGTTAATAAATAAACTGACAATTCAAAGAAGAATGGGCCAAAAAGTAACTGCTTTATTCTTTCTGTGTTAAACTGATGTGTGTCATTCGTTCCGAGAGTCCTGTTAA
>NC_137104.1:52223629-52226129 GCF_949357685.1 Gobio gobio | reverse complement strand
TTTTTATTATATTAATTTATTCATGTTTATATTAAATACTTTATTATTTAATATACAATTATATTTAATATCAAGTTTCATAAATGTGTTATATCGAAATTGCTATATTATGACATATAATGTACATCATATTATGATTTTATGTTTATATAAAAAGTTTGTATTAATTTTATTCATGTTAATATTAAATTCGTAGTTTAATATAAAACAAAATAACAGTTTGATATTAAAATTACATCAAAAATTATTATATCTAAATAATTATAATATAACTGTCATTGATATCATAAATATTAATGCATCATATTATTAACTGATCAATAAATAATGTTGTGTTATGATGGAAATATGTTATATTTATTATGTTTTATTAACTTATGTATTCATTTTTATATTAAACACTTAAATACTTATTTATAAAGTATAACAATACTTTAATTTTAATATAAAATTATATCTAAGATTATTAGATATTGAACGTATAATATATCAATTATATTTAAATATAATAATTGATACTATATTGATCTGTTAAACACAATATTTATTGAATATAGGTTTAGGTTTAATTCTTTCTTTCATTTTTATATACATATTTATTTAACAGACACTTTTATCCAAAGCAACTTTCATCCATCCATCATTTTTGTCCATTCATCCATCCATCCATCCATCCATCCGTCTGTCCATCCGTTTGTCCATCCATCCATCCATCCATCCATCCGTCTGTCCATCCGTTTGTCCATCCATCCATCCATCCATCCATCCGTCTGTCCATCCGTCTGTCCATCCATCCGTCCATTCATCCATCCGTCTGTCCATCCGTCTGTCTGTCCATCCATTCATCCATCCATCCATCCATCCATCCGTCTGTCCATCCGTTTGTCCATCCATCCATCCATCCATCCATCCGTCTGTCCATCCGTTTGTCCATCCATCCATCCATCCATCCATCCGTCTGTCCATCCGTCTGTCCATCCATCCGTCCATTCATCCATCCGTCTGTCCATCCGTCTGTCTGTCCATCCATCCATCCATCCATCCATCCATCCATTCATCCATCCGTCTGTCCATCCATCCGTCTGTCCATCCGTTTGTCCATCCATCCATCCATCCATCCATCCATCCATCCATCCATCCGTCCATCCATCCGTCCATCCATCCATCCGTCTGTCCATCCGTTTGTCCATCCATCCATCCATCCATCCATCCATCCATCCATCCGTCTGTCCATCCGTCTGTCCATCCATCCGTCCATTCATCCATCCGTCTGTCCATCCGTCTGTCCATCCATCCGTCCATTCATCCATCCGTCTGTCCATCCGTCTGTCCATCCATCCATCCGTCTGTCCATCCATCCGTCCATCCATCCATCCGTCTGTCCATCCATCCGTCCATTCATCCATCCGTCTGTCCATCCGTCTGTCCATCCATCCATCCGTCTGTCCATCCATCCGTCCATTCATCCATCCGTCTGTCCATCCATCCGTCCATTCATCCATCCGTCCATTCATCCATCCATCCATCCATCTGTCCATCCGTCTGCCCATCCGTTTGTCCATCCATCCATCTGTCCATCCGTCTGCCCATCCGTCTGTCCATCCATCCGTCCATTCATCCATCCGTCCATTCATCCATCCATCCATCCATCTGTCCATCCGTCTGCCCATCCGTTTGTCCATCCATCCATCCGTCCATTCATCCATCCATCCATCCGTCTGTCCATCCGTCTGCCCATCCATCCGTCCATTCATCCATCTGTCTGTCCATCCATCCGTCCATTCATCCATCCGTCTGTCCATCCATCCGTCTGTCCATCCGTTTGTCCATCCATCCATCCATCCGTCCATTCATCCATCCATCCATCCGTCTATCCGTCCATCCGTCTGTCCATCCATCCGTCCATTCATCCATCCGTCTGTCCATCCATCCGTCCATTCATCCATCCGTCTGTCCATCCATCCGTCTGTCCATCCATCTATCTGTCCATCCATCCGTCCGTCCGTCCGTCCATACGCAAGAGCGTTCTATAATCAAATCTTTTGTGTGAAGTACATCATTATTCTGTGATGAAAGTTTATGTGAATCTTAATGAGCTTATTTTTGTCCACAGGTGAAGAACGACTACATGCTGGAGATGGCCGATCAGGTGGAGCAGGAAATCGCCCTGAAGCTGGGATGTCTTGAGATCAGGTCCGTTCCTCCTCCGGTCAGACTCTGAGCTGCAGCAGAACATGCAGAAGCTCAGGTGTTGATCTGATTTCTGCTTTTGTCTTCTCCAGGAGATTCTACAGAGAGATGAGAGGAAACGCTCTGGACAAAAAATCCAACTATGAACTCTTAGAGTGAGTATTGAACACTGATCCATATGAGTTTCATGACGGCAGATGATGCTGAATATCATATCTAATAGAGTCAAAACGACACAGTTAGAGGCCAATATGATCTTAAAGTGCCAAAATACATTTTTTTTTGCATCTTATTTCAGTTAATGTTTATA
>NC_137104.1:52176129-52221129 GCF_949357685.1 Gobio gobio | reverse complement strand
CTGAACCGAAGCGCTTTTCATTTAGATGAAGTGATGGAACAATCAGCAGGGGCCGCTGGGTTTTATTGGGCTTTAAATCCTCCGGAAAACACACAGGGTCAGTCCACTGATACAGCTCAGGTGACTTTACAGTCTGAGAGGGCGCAAAACGTGCATTTCTGGAGAGAATATAGGCGCCCTTTATCTAGGATATTAGATTTAATAATGACTAATCTCCACTTCTTTAATATTACTATTTCTACAATTTACATTTCAGTTGTGCACAAAATTGTGATGAAAGGCTGACGGGCTCCTACTGACAAAATTAACATAACAAAAGATACAATGACAAAAACAGGAGATTTGATGATGAAGGTTTGACTTAAAGGCACCTGAGCTGTGTGTGTGAGTGTGTATGTGTGCGTGTATGTGTGCGTGTGTGTGTTTGTTTTTGTCTGTGTTTGTCTCTCTGTGTGTGTGTGTGTGTGTGTGTGTGTGTGTGTGTGTGTGTGTGTGTGTGTGTGTGTGCATGAGTTAGTGTGAGTGTGTGTGTGTGCGTGAGTCAGTTTGAGTTTCTGTGCGCGTGCTTGTGTGTATGTGTGCGTGTGTGTGCTTGTTTTTGTGTGTGTGTGTATGTGTGCGTGTCTGTGTGTGTGCGTGCATGTGTGAGTGTGTGTGCGTGTGAGTAAGCGTGCGTGTGTGCGTGGCAGCGAGTCAGTTTGAATGTGTGTGCGTGTGTGTTTGTTTTTGTCTGTGTTTGTCTCTGTGTGTGTGTGTGTGTGAATGCGCGAGTGTGTGTGCGTGAGTCCGTTTGAGTGTGTGTGCGTGTGAGTCAGTTTGAGTGTGTGTGTGTGCGCGGTTGCTTGTGTGTATGATGTGTGCGTGTGTGAGCTTGTGTGTGTTTTTGTGTGTGTGTGTGTGTGTGTGTGTGTGCATGCGTGCATGTGAGTGTGTGTGCGTGAGTTAGTGTGTGTGACAGCGTGAGTCAATTTTGAATGTGTGTGCGCACGTGCATGTGAGTGTTTGTGTATATGTGCGTGAGTCAATTTGTGTGTGTGAGTGTGTGTGTGTGTGCGTGCATGTGAGTGAGTGTGTGTGTGTGTCTGTGTGAGTGTTTGTGTATATGTGCGTGTGTGTGTGTGTGTTTGTGTGTGTGTGTGTGTGCGTGTGTGTGTGCGTGCATGCATGTGTGTGTGTATGTGTGCGTGAGTCAATTTGTGTGTGTGTGCACATGCATGTGAGTGTGTGTGTGTGCGTGAGTCAGTTTGAGTGTGTGTGAGTGTGTGTCTGTGTGAGTGCGTGTGAGTGTTTGTGCGTGAGTCAGTTTGAGTGTTTGAGTGTGTGTGTGTGTATGCTTGCGTGTGTTTGTTTGTGTGTGCGTGTGTGTGCGTGCATGTGAGTGTGTGTGTGTGCGTGAGTCAGTTTGAGTGTGTGTGAGTGTGTGTCTGTGTGAGTGCGTGTGAGTGTTTGTGCGTGAGTCTGTTTGAGTGTGTGTGTGTGTATGCTTGCGTGTGTTTGTTTGTGTGTGCGTGCATGTGAGTGTGTGTGTTTGCATGTAGGCAGGACAGAGGTGTTATTTTTTCAAAACAAAAAATACAGTGATAAAACCAGGAGATTTGATGATGAAGGTTTTGATGAATTATTCATCCGTCGTCAAATATGACGGTAACAGATGCATAACCCGGTCAACTCAAGGCTTTTAATTATAATTGGTGTCAAATAAAATCTAAAAATATTTATAGGAAGACTAAAGACAAAATGCTAGTGTTTATATAACTTCCATATATTTAGTTTCCATCAAAACACGTGTCATTAGGTTATAAATACAGGCCAGATAAAAGGAGGAATTTAATAAGGAAGCTGTTGATGTGTTTAAAGCATGTCCATAAAAACATATTCGATGTTGACACGAGATTTTCATTGTTGTGATAATTTTCACACATGTACGGTATATGAGTGAAGCGCGTGTTTCCCTGACGTTTGGGAAAACTGCTTCATTAACTGCACATGTCACGTCTGTATTACACACACACACTCCGCGTCTCGGAGGCTGCGATGACATCACTGCATCTGTGCTGAGATTCCTGCTCTGCTTTACAGGAAGGACGTTGGACTCAGGCGGTTCTTCCCCAAAAGTTTACTGGAGGCAGTTAAGGTGAGCGAACGCACTGGAGTGTTACATGTTCATGTGTTTGTGTGTCTGGCTTGAGTTCAATACTTGGTGTTAAAGTTATTTTGCACGGATGAATCATTCTCAGTGTGTATCAGCCTCTGTTCATCATATAATGGGCTTGTGTCTCTTAAAGCACTCAATGCCACTTTTTGAAGCGTCAGAGTGATTCGACTTTCAATCATTTGTGACTGTAGTGTTAATGGTCCTGAATGACATGAGGGCGAGGAATTGAAGATTTGGGGTGGCCTGTCTCTTTAGTGCTGGTTGTGATGAGGGGGAACTCGTGGAAAAGCTCATGGGTGTTTTAAACTGGAGTGTGTCAGTGTGTGTGCAGCTGGCATAAGAATAGTGTTGAGCGACTCGCTGCTATTGAGACCGTCACACACACCCCTGCAGATGCTCAGGAGAATACTGGGGTTGTCCTCTGACCCTGGGGTCACCCTTAAACATGCACGCGTGTGTGTGTGTGTGTGTGAGGGTGTGCCTGAGTGTGTGTGTGTGTCTGTGTGAGTGCGTGTGAGTGTTTGTGCGTGTGCGTGAGTGTCTGTGTACGTGAGTGTGTGTGTGTGTGTGTGTCTGTATGTGTGTGTGTGCGTGAGTGTGTGTGTACGTGAGTGTGTGCGTGAGTGTGTGTGTGTGAGTGAGTTTCTGTGTGTGTCTGTGCGAGTGTGTGTGTGTGTGTGTGTGTGTGTCTGTATGTGTCTGTGCGCATGAGTGTGCGAGTGTGTGTGTGAGGGTACACGTGTGTGTGTGTGTGTGTGTGTGTGCACGTGCTTGTGCGTCCATGCATTTATGAGTGTGTGTGAGTGTGCACGTGTGTGTGCGTCCATGCATTTGTGAGTGTGTGAGTGTGTGCGTGTGTGTGCACGTGTGTGTGTGTGTGCGCGTGTGTGCGTCCATGCATTTGTGAGTGTGTGTGCGTTAGTGCGTGTGTGCATCCATGAATTTGTGAGTGTGTGTATGTGTGTGTGAGAGTGCGTGTGTGCGTACAGGCATTTGTGAGTGTGTGTGTGTGTGTGTGTGTGAGTGTGAGTGTGTGTGCGTGCGTGCGTGCGTCCATGCATTTGTGTGTGTGAGTGTGTGTGTGTGTGTGTGTGTGTTTGAGTGTGTGAGTGTGTGTGAGTGTGAGTGTGTGTGCGTGCATGCGTGCGTCCATGCATTTGTGTGTGTGTGTGTGTGTGAGTGTGTGAGTGTGAGTGTGTGTGTGTGTGTGTGTGTGTGTGTGTGTGTGTGTGTGTGTGTGTGTGTGTGAGTGAGTGTGTGAGTGTGTGAGTGTGTGAGTGTGTGAGTGTGTGAGTGTGAGTGTGAGTGTGAGTGTGAGTGTGAGTGTGAGTGTGAGTGTGAGTGTGAGTGTGAGTGTGAGTGTGTGTGTGAGTGTGTGCTTATGTGAGTGTGTGTGTGTGTGTGTGTGTGTGTGTGTGTGTGTGTGTGTGTGTGTGTGTGTGTGTGTGTGTGTGTGTGTGTGTGTGTGTGTGTTTGCACGTAGGCAGGACAGAGGTGTTATTTTACAGCCCCAGATTATTCCTCCTCCTCCTCCTGTCTCTCTCTCTCTCTCTGCTCATCAGTCGTGTGGTGGTGTTGTCTGAGAGCTGTTCATTTAGCCGGATTACAGCCTTTAATCAGTTTTGCTTCCTAGAAAATGTTGTAAAGAGTGTCCAGTGTGGGCGTAGAGAGCAGACCGTCAGAAGTGAGGCCATCTGTCCTCCCGACCGCATGGATCAGATTGAGTTGAGCTCTTCTAATAATGCTGCTGTTTGCTTTATTAAAGGGATCGTGAAGATCAGCATTAACTCATCCTTATGTCATTATTATAAAAAGTCAAAAATAAAGGCGTGTCGTAATAAAGCAGGATAAAGTAGGAGAGGCACGTTTCCCAAGATGAAGAAATCCTGCATTGTTTGCTCCGTCAGATCTTCCCCATAATTCCTCCACAGATGTAAGAGCAGATACGGCTGCACTTCCTCTCAGGAAGGGTGGAGCGTCCCTCTGTCCACATGTGTGTCTGATATGATCTGTCTCAGTGTTGAGATTCCCATAATGCCTTGCAGAGCTCAGATGACCTCTAATAGCAGATTAGATCCATTCAGTTGCACATGAGAAGAAGATGAGCATGAGAAGAAGATGAGCATGAGAATGATGTGGGTTTTGAGCTGTTGAGTGTAGAGATGAAGAATATGTTTTATTTGATTGATAGTTGGACTTGAACTTGAATTAGCAGTTTGATTTGATCTGTCCTTCCGTCTATTGTTTTGTTTCTGTTTGTCTTTCATCTATCTGTAGTTTTATGCATCTATCCATCTATCCATTGTTTTGTCTGTCCATCCATCCATCATCCATCCATCCATTGTTTTGTCCATCCATCCATATATTGTTTTGTTCATCCATCCATTGTTTGTCCTTCCATCCATCTATTGTTTTGTCTGTCTGTCCATCCATCCATCTATTGTTTTTTCTGTCTGTCCATCCATCCATCTATTGTTTTGTCTGTCTGTCCATCCATCCATCTATTGTTTTTTCTGTCTGTCCATCCATCCATCTATTGTTTTGTCTGTCTGTCCATCCATCCATCTATTGTTTTGTCTGTCTGTCCATCCATCCATCTATTGTTTTGTCTGTCTGTCCATCCATCCATCTATTGTTTTTTCTGTCTGTCCATCCATCCATCTATTGTTTTGTCTGTCTGTCCATCCATCCATCTATTGTTTTTTCTGTCTGTCCATCCATCCATCTATTGTTTTTTCTGTCTGTCCATCCATCCATCTATTGTTTTTTCTGTCTGTCCATCCATCCATCTATTGTTTTGTCTGTCTGTCCATCCATCCATCTATTGTTTTGTCTGTCTGTCTGTCCATCCATCCATCCATCCATCCATCCATCCATCCATCTATTGTTTTGTCTGTCTGTCTGTCCATCCATCCATCTATTGTTTTTTCTGTCTGTCCATCCATCCATCTATTGTTTTGTCTGTCTGTCCATCCATCCATCCATCCATCCATTGTTTTGTCTGTCTGTCTGTCCATCCATCCATCCATCCATCCATCTATTGTTTTGTCTGTCTGTCCATCCATCCATCTATTGTTTTTTCTGTCTGTCCATCCATCCATCTATTGTTTTGTCTGTCTGTCCATCCATCCATCTATTGTTTTTTCTGTCTGTCCATCCATCCATCCATTGTTTTTTCTGTCTGTCCATCCATCCATCTATTGTTTTTTCTGTCTGTCCATCCATCCATCTATTGTTTTTTCTGTCTGTCCATCCATCCATCCCAGACCTGCCAACATGTACGCATTTTTCGTACTCGGCACGCATTTTGACCCTTTGGTACGCTTGTACGATTCGCTGCTCTCTATGTACGCATTTTGTTGCATCTCGCATTTCGGCGGTTTCAGTGCAGTCTATGACGTTGATTCTGCTGCTGAGACACAGCGTGAAAGTGGAGTGAAAAGCTTTCGGCCAATCAGAGCGCTTCATTTTAACCCTCCGCTTACCTGCCCGCCCCTCCTAGACAATGCTTCAAGCCCGCGCCGAGCGCGTTCGTTTCATTTCAGTGCCTCAAGCAAGCTAGGCAGGCCGGATAACTGCAGCGTGCATGCCATGGCTGAACCGCCTCACAGAGATGCGCTGTTGGCGGTTACAGCCGCGGTTGACTTGACGAAAAATTATATTTAAAAAAAATTTGGGCGAGTGGCGGTTGAACCAATCAAATGGAAAAAAATATATACATTCTTAAATATTATTACAGTGCACTAAGCAAACCTGCAAGCTATGAGCCCAGCTGTCAGTATGGAGGCCTAGCTTCTCGTAGATATTTTAAAACAGCCAGTCATTGTAGTCTACCACTCGGGGAATAGGCATTTAAAACATAGACAGATTATGGAGTGATATAAAAATGGCATCGGGCAATGGCAGCGCGACGCGAGATGTTCAGAAGAACGCAAGAGCTAAACTTCTAAGCTCAATAACATCCACAGCAACAAAAAAAAAAAAAAATAAGGTAAGAAAAATAGTCGAAAAAAGTTGCCCATCGTTTATTAGCAGATGTGCAAGGCAAGCGGGCAAGTTTTGGGGTTGTTGTGGATAATTAAAATGTGAACATGCACGTTGCACAGTTGTGCTGTTGACTTTCAGCAAATTTTAGTGAATGAATAGAGTTGGCGTTTCTGTAATATCAAAGCTCCATAATTAGTTTCTTGTATGATTTTGTTAGGCCTGCTGGTATAAATTAATTAACGTAACTGTTGTGTCGCGTCGCGTCTTGCCACATTCAATGTAGAAAGCATTGCTTTCGTTTGAGGGTGCTTAACTCGCACCAGGTGTAGACAAAAAGTTACCTGATTGTGACAGATGGTCGAATTCACATGACACATTATAAATTAGCATTATGGTCTGCCATAGCCTACCCTATAGTATCAAAAAGACCAAAGCCATCTGATGCAGGGAAGATGAAAAATGGGGATAAAGACAGAGGTAAAGTGATGTAATGAATGAACAGTTTATCAAATTGCATAGTATTAAGATACTAGTAAATGAATGGCAGTTATTTTTACCTCAAACTTTATGCTAGCAATTGTGCTGGGTTGTCTAGAGAGGCACCAGACAGTGTGATTTTGCCTTAATCTTGTCAGATTTTTTTAAACGCATGGAATATCAGTTTTGTATTAATGTTTTACTCTACAGTTGTGTAGTTTTGTGTAGTTGTGTTAAATTATATACATTTTTATTTATTAATTAAAATTCATATTTAATTTGATTAAATATTAAATTAAATGTACATGTAAATTTGTAATAGTCTATTTATATAATAGCAACATTTTATGTCAAATTCAAATAAAATATCTACTACTCAGTTTCATTCATAGTGAAAATATGAAATGTGCCATAGTTTAGTGGAAGATTGCTGCCATCTACTTGAAAACAAACACTTTTGCTAGTGAACACGGTAGTTTGTTATTAATCTTACTATTTGTGTTTAATTTGTCTTTTGTTCTATTTTTGTATGACGTTTAACCATCATCAGCCTTTTTTGTTTATAATATCCTGAACACAAGGATGGGTGTGCAGTAACTGTATAACATTTATGGTCTACTTGTATTTGGTTATGGAGTAACTAATAAATCGTAATTGGTGAAAGTATATTGTGTATATTATGTATTTTAGTGTTAGGTATCTCATAGATTTCTTACTGGTGGGTGGACAACGGTGGAGCGTACATTGGCGGTGGGCTATTGGGCCCGTGGGGGGGGGGGGGTGTACTCATAAAGTTTCTTCAAGGTTGGCAGGTCTGCCATCCATTGTTTTTTCTGTCTGTCCATCCATCCATCTATTGTTTTGTCTGTCTGTCCATCCATCCATCCATTGTTTTTTCTGTCTGTCCATCCATCCATCTATTGTTTTTTCTGTCTGTCCATCCATCCATCTATTGTTTTTTCTGTCTGTCCATCCATCCATCTATTGTTTTCTCTATCCATCCATCCATCCATCCATCTATTGTTTTGTCTTTCTCTCCGTCCGTCTATTGTTTTGTTTCTGTCTGTCTGTCTTTCATCTGTCTGTCGTTTTATCCATCCATCCTCTGGCAGGATTTTACTTTAGCTTGTTTTCTAATGGCTAGTGCTCATGTTAGGGATTTGCACAAACTCCTAAACCTAAATGTATAACTTTGATGCATAACTCGCTCTTCAGAAACATGTCAAATCTAGTTTATTTATCATTTCTGTATTAAAATGTCGGGTTTCAGATGCACTTTATAATGTAATTGTAATGTTATTGGAGTGAACCTGAGCAAGGACTGGTGGTGTGGGACTTCTGCCGATGTTTTCATTGAGTGTGTGAGGTGTAGCGCTGTTCTTTCTCTCTGTGTCTCAGGCTAAAGTGCTGAGGAAGCAGATCCAGCAGACGTTTAAGCAGTTCGCCAACCTGAACGACGAGCAGAGCATACTGAAGTTCTTCGAGATCCTGGCGCCCGTCTACAGATTCGACAAGGAGTGCTTTCGCTGCGCTCTCGGGGTACGGCAGGTCATGTGGTCAAACACTGGCCTTTTCTGCCTCCTAGTGGTCATCGGGGCACTTATATTGGGCTAAAATACACTTTTTTCTACAAAAAATCCAAACCATTGGAAAATGATTTGAGAAAAATGACTGGCCAGAAATATTTCTTCCTGGTTATTTAACAGTAGTACATATTATAGTACATTGCCATATGATTATATATATATATATATATATATATATTATATCAGTTTGTTTTCATTTTGGTGCTTTAATTTGAGAAAAATAGTGGTTCTTTATAAAATTATATACCCAACATCTAGTTTACACACCAGTTTGTGCTTGCCAAGTGTCATTTTTAGACCCTGCTGACACTTAATGATTTTTATTCTTTGATTAAATCTTCTTAATGCGTGCAACATTCTTGTTTATATGTATATCATCATCTCTCTCTCTCTCTCTCTCTCTCTCTCTCTCTCTCTCTCTCTCTCTCTCTCTCTCTCTCTCTCTCTCTCTCTCTCTCTCTCTCAGTCGAGTTGGGTCATATCAGTGGATCTCGCTATTGGTCCAGAGGAGGGAATCAGTTACCTGACGGACAAGGGTTCCACGGTAACTCAAACAACATCAGTTGTTTTTGTCAGTTGCTAGGTTCTATTTATGAATAGCTCCGCCCACAGTGAAATGTCATTGGTCGAAAATAGTGCCGCACATCACCTTATACTAAGACTGAAAGATTCTGATAATGATACAATCTGCAGCATTGGCATTTTCACTGGTAAAAAGCATTAGTTGTCCAGTTGAGAGTTAATTAATGCACTTCACCTGTGATCTGGAACTCATAAGGATTTCCTGTATATCATCACCTGTGTCTCTCTCTCTTTCAGCCGACACATCTGGCCAACTTCACACAGGTGCAGAGCATCCATTACTCCTGCGTGGAGGAGAAGGAGAGGAAGGGCGTCTTGCAGCTGGACGTGGCTGGAGCCGCCGAGGTAAACGTCTCTCCAATGAAGCCTGTATGCGTGTTTGTGATGAAGTTTCAGCGAATGAACTGAGGATCTACTGTTGTGTTGAGATTGTGTGACTCTGAAGGGTGTAAATCCAGCTCTACCCTTCGCTGACGGCGCTGTAATTTCAGACCAGCGCTGTTATTTTGGTTTCTCTGTCTGCACTTTTCATCAGTCTTTCTCTTTCTCGTTCTCGTTCTGGCTCTCTGTCTTTTGGACAGCATTTTTACTCTGATTTACACACTGTGGCGGATTCGTTAGGCTCGTTTAAACCGGTATTGTTATTGTTAACTAAAACTAAAAGTTATTTTAAATAAATAAAATAATTCTCGGCAATTTAAATATATCTGAAATAATAAAATGTATATATTAGATTAGATTCTTATAACTTTTTGCCTTGGTAACTAACAGAAAAATTGTACTAAACTAAAACTGAAATAAAAAATAAATTGAAGATAAGTAAAATTATTTAAAAAAAACTAATAAAAATGACAAAAGCACAAAACAAAATGTGTACAATTTTAACTACAATT
Source organism: Gobio gobio (assembly GCF_949357685.1). Taxonomy (NCBI): domain Eukaryota; kingdom Metazoa; phylum Chordata; class Actinopteri; order Cypriniformes; family Gobionidae; genus Gobio; species Gobio gobio. The sequence goes on along the minus strand of NC_137104.1, from coordinate 52,211,449 downwards.
TAAAAAAACTTTAATTAAGTTATTCTAAGTTACTAAACCTAAAGATGAAATAAACGAAACCTACAGTAAATAGAAATATTACTAAACTTTTATCTAAAATGTTTAAAACTTATTTTAATTACGTTTTTGCCAACATTTCCAATTTTTTTTAAGTTGAAGTACAAAAATTACTACAGCTAAAACTAAAATAAAAGAAATGAAAGCTAAATAGAAATATTTAAAAATAATAATAAAATAACAAAAGTACAGCAAAATTACTACAAATTTGAACTAAAATGTGTATACATTTCCCATTTCTAAGTTACTAAAGCTAAATTTACAAAAGATTACTGAAGCTAAAACTAAAATAAATGAAACCTAAATAGAAATATTACTAAACTTTTACCTAACATTTTAAAAACGTATTTTAATTCAGTTATTTGCCAACATTTGCAATTTTTTTTAAGTTGAAGGACAACATTACTACATCTAAAACTCAAATAAAATAAATGCTAAATAGAAGTATTTTTAAAAAATAATAAAAATGACAAAAGCACAGCAAAATTACTAAACAATTTTAACTAAAATGTAAGCATTATATATATTAATTCAGTTATTTGCCAACGTTTCCCATTTCTAAGTTACTAAAGCTAAATTTACTAAAAGTACTAGCTAAAAATAAAATAAATGAAACCTGAATAGAAATATTACTAAACTTTTAACTAAAATTTAAAAAACTTATTTTGATTCAGTTATTTGCCAACATTTGCAATTTTTTAAGTTGAAGTACAAAATTACTACAGCTAAAAATAAAATAAAATAAATTAAAGCTATATAGAAATATTACAATAATAATAATAATAAAAATGACAAAAGCACATAACAAAACTACTCAAATTTTAACTAAAATGTAAAACATTTTTTATTTTAATTCAGTTATTTGCCAACATATATTTTTTTTTAAATTAAGGTACAAAAATTACTACAGCTAAAACTAAAATAAAATAAATGAAAGCTTTATAGAAATATTTGTTAAAAAAAAAAAAAAAAAAACATAAAATTACAAAAATGTTAACAATTTTTTTTAAATATATATATTTTATTTCAGTTGTTTGCATTATAAAATAAATTAAACCTAAATATAAAAATATTAATTATTAAAACTTAAACAAAAACTAAAATGAACATTTGAAAAATATAATTCAAAATATTAATAAATACTATAATATTAATAATAATACCAAAATAACACTGATTTAAACAGTCTTTTTGACCAGTTCATTAAAGATCCGGTTCATCCAGAGTCACTACACTTTTAGCATGCAGACAGCAAAGACGACAAAATACAAAGGTGTTGTGTATTTTATTGTCTGTTATTATTATCTCATCACATTAAAGAATCACACTATATGGAAACACTGTTGTGGGCGTGTCTGAGAGCACTTGTGGGCGTGTCTCCAGCCGTGTGTGTGTGTGTTTTTGGTCTTTGCAGCTGGTCTCTGCTGTAGCTTGACGTCATCATGTGGCTGGTGTTGTTGATAATGGCTCATTGTGAGTCTCTCTTCTTTCTCGTAGCCTCTCACCATCAGCACGCCATCCTTCGCCACCGCCGAGAACATGGCCGACCTCATCGACGGATACTGTCGACTGCTCAATGCCGTCAGCCAGTCCTTCATCGTCAGACCTCAGAAAGGTACGTCGTCCTCACACTGCTGCATTGTGGGATGTCTGTATAGTAGTATAGAGGCAGTAAACTGATGAATGGGCCGTATTGAGTGGAAAATCACAGCTGTCCATTTCAGTAAGCTCAGCAGGACACAAATAAAAGTCATGTAATACATATATAAATATAGTCCAGTGGTGTAGAAGAACACTGGTAGTAAAACATGTGTTGGGGTGTGTCCTGTTCTCCTGTTTGATTCGTCAGCTGATGTTGTGTGTTTCTCTGTCCTACAGAGGGGGAGAGAGCTCTTCCATCCATTCCAAAGTAAGTCATGACTTCACTTCACTGCCGTCCCTGAGCTGTTTATAAACTGTCAGGCAGGATATTCATTTACTTTGACCACCCGCTAAAGCTTAAACACCATCAAACCAAGACTAAACTAAAGACTGGGAAATTAGCTGTGTGTGATGGATCAAACATTCACTGTATATTTGTGATAATCTGACTAGAATGTCATGATGGTTTTAATAATTGTTTTTTTTTGCCAAAGAAGTTTAGTAAAGAACATGAAATATATGTATAGTTTTTTGTTTTTTAAATAATATTTTTCCCAGGCATACTTCATTATTTAAAAGTAAATTATATATATATACACACACACACTGTCAAACGGCTGTCAAACGATTAATCCCGATTAATTGCATCCAAAATAAAAGTTTTTGTTTACATAAAATATATATGTGTGTGTGTGTGTAATGTGTATAATTATTTTGTATATATAAATACAGACACATTAATGTATATATTTAATAAATATTTGCATATATATATATATTAGGGGTGGCACGGTTCACAAAATCCACTGTTCGGTTCGTATCACGGTTTTAGGGTCACGGTTTTCGGTTCTGTACGTTTCTTGTTGTTGTTTTTTTTCATCGTTAACACTCCAGAAATTTACTTCAGCATATGGTATATATGGCTTAATCATCCACAATTTAGAATACAGTATTAAAAAATTGTTATATCAAGTTGTTTCCTAACTGGCTGTCTACCGAGTCCGACACTTTGGCATAACATTTTTCATGTTAATCTTAATTTTGATCAGAACAATGCACTGTGGCTTTAATTCAGCTGACCTGATTAACAAATTTCACCATGAAGTGTTCCGTGTGTTTCACAATCACCATATGACATCCAGCGCTGTGAAAAAATAAAATACACGAAAACACAACACTGCTAGAAGTTTTTGCCCAAACTTCGAAGGCATGTTTAAATTATTAAAACTAGAAGCATATCTTAACTTATAAATGTTACATTTATCATGTGAACTACTTATATACAACATGTTATATATGCATGTGTGTAGGCCTATGAGACAGAGCGGAACAGGTCGCATTCGCAGGAGATGTATATGCTACCCATCATAAAACAAAGCATGAGACAGACAGGGGTCGGAGGAGAAGACCGGAAAATGTGACTATATTTGTCTGTATTTGCAATACACGAGCCGCGGTTCAGCTGCGCAAGACAAACATTGCCAGTGTGTGTATGCGCAACGGGCGCGCGCGGCGCGGCTCCCGCTCTCCGCCCCGCATCTGCCCTGCTATACGACACTGGCGCATCCTCCAACAACTCCGGGCAGCCTTCCTTATCTCTCCCACTTGCATTTCTACACGTGACGTGACCTGCAGCACTCCACTTTTACTCTACTGTATGTCCACACACACACACACCTCTTATTTTGCGCGAAAAGGACATCCACTGTCTGAGGTAATGAGTCGAACCGTGCGACGCACACACTCCGAACCGAGACAAGCGAACCGAATGGTTCGGTTTTTTTCCATGTACCGTGCCACCCCTAATATATATATATATATACATACACATTTTTCTTAAAGGAACATGCCACTATTTTTGAAAATAGGCTCATTTTCCGTCTCCCCTAGAGTTAAACAGTTGAGTTTTACCGTTTTCGAATCCATTCAGCCGATCTCTGGGTCTGGCAGTAGCACTATTAGCATAGCTTAGCATAGATCATTGAATCTGATTAGACCGTTAGCATCTCGGTCTAGCGTCTGTCTTAGTACACGATGTAACTACAGAAGAGTCAAGTTTAAAATAGGAAAAATATTGAAACTCTTTGGTAATTTTTGAGTGAGATGCTAACGGTCTAATCAGATTCAATGATCTATGCTAAGCTATGCTAAAAGTGCTACCGCCAGACCCGGAGATCGGCTGAAAGGATTCGAAAATGGTAAAACTCAACTGTTTAACTCTAGGGAGTCGGAAAATGAGCCTATTTTCAAAAAAAGAGTGTTCCTTTAAATACATGCATGTGCGTGTATTTATATAAAATATTTACATAAAAACGTATAATATGGATTAAGTTATAATGCATATTTTCAGCTGGTACCAAACAAACGCTCACGTTCTCCTGAAAGTGGTTGTTATGTTTGGAGAACTGTGTTTTGTTAGAGTGTTCATGGAAACAACAATAATCACCATTTTGTTCGTTAATGAAGTTGTTTTTCCTCAGACTGGCCAACAATGAGAAGCGGCTGGAGGGGATTCGGGCAGGAGTTCGTGCCATCTCTGTTTCAGGTTAGACACGCCTCCCATTTATCTGATCCATCAGGTTTACTGGACTGATGTCCTGCTGAGCATTCTGGGTACTGACTCTCCAAAGAAGAATTCACAGACTTTATTGATATCTATAATACGTTTATATCAAAATATGATTGGCAAGGGGCTCGTTCATTGGAAATCTGTGGGATTTTCAGCTGTTTTATTGTTTAATTTCATAGCTTAACACTTCAGCATCCAATCATATCCACAATGGATTGACTCAAGTCCCGTCCTACATTACATCCTGCTAAAGATTTGGTTTCACTCTGAAGTATTACAATGAAATGCATTGCGAATGCAGTTTCTCGTAGTCTTTAAAGCGTTTCTGATGTGTTCCAGATGTTGGGCTGTTTTCTGCAACATCTGCACACATTTAGAGATCATCATCACTTGTTTTCCAGATGTTTGGTATCTTTAGCTCATGAATGTGTCTGCTGTTTATAAGCTGTTTTCAGCACAACCCAACCCAAAGTCTCTAGCCTAAAGGCATATTTAAATGAAGTCTTTCTCGTCCTTTTCGATGAAAACATGCTTCATTTTTATTATCACACTATCTTCAGCACTAATTTCTGGGTGTGTTTGCACCTTTACCTGTCTTACATTATTCATTTAGTCAACAAAATGCTGTCATTTTTGGTGTGAAACGACCTGTTAGTAAAAGTCCGGTTCAGTGTTTTGTCTCGGAGCCGGAAGATGAATATGTTTGCTCTGTGTCCATTCCTCCCTCCATATTCTCCTGCTTTGCTTACTCTCTTTCTCTCCCCATCTGTCGTTCTTCACTGAAGACTCTGTGGCTCAGACGCCCACCAAAGCTGCTAAAGCTCGACGCTTTCTCCTTCCGTTTGTGCTCTGTTCCCATGATTCTCCTCCTAAGGGTACATGCTGTTCCTGTGTGTGTTTACACTAACCCTCACCTGCTCTCCACCCTAAGCACATATTCAATCTGTCTCTCATGTGTTCATACCACAGCTCTGATTCCTGATTGAACCAATCTCCTCTATAGCTGGAAGATCTTTTTGAAAGCTAAAGTGATTAAAGTATGCAAAGGTCTCTTACAAGGATGTAGTTTCTACATCCCTGACAATCAAATCACATTCTGCCTCACATGTGTTTACTGGCCACACCTCCTCTGTGACTCCGCCCCCAGCACACATGTGTTTACTGGCCACACCTCCTCCGTGACTCCGCCCCCAGCACACATGTGTTTACTGGCCACACCTCCTCCGTGACTCCGCCCCCAGCACACATGTGTTTACTGGCCACACCTCCTCCGTGACTCCGCCCCCAGCACACATGTGTTTACTGGCCACACCTCCTCCGTGACTCCGCCCCCAGCACATGTGTGTTGCAGATCTTCTGTTAACTGCACAAAATGTTGATTTATCTTAAGGTTCAAATCAGATGCTGAGGTGTCAATCATCTTCAGTCTCTTTTGTCTGACTTTGATTAATGAAGAAACACCGTAAACTCACCCCAAAATCCCCAAAATAAATAATTATATTTTGCATAAAAAATTAGGCCTATTTTAGTATTTTGTTGTTGCTTATTTTGCTTTTTGAAATTAGTGTCATGTCAGGAAAGCACATTAACTGTAAATTCTCTTTACTGTGAAACTTTTTTGATTAGTGTAATATATTAACAAAATCTTCTAAATCCTCTAGTCCATAATCTATTTATTTAAATAGTTATTAAATATTATTTACATTTATTTAAAAATAATAATAAATAAAATGAACACAATTTTTTACCATTTACTTTACAATTCAAAAAAATAAGTTGCGTTCATTTGAATATATTCTGTATAATTTATATATATATTAGGGCTGTCAAAAGATTAATCGCGATTAATCACATCCAAAATAAAAGTTTGTGTTTACATAATATATGTGTGTGAACTCTGTATAATTATTATGTATATATAAATACAAACACATTCATGTATATATTTAAGAAATATTTGCATGTATATACTGTATATACATTTATATAATTTATATTATATATAAATATAAATATTTTATATATAAATATAATACATTTTTCTTAAATATATACATGCTTGTGTGTGTTTTTATATATAAATAATAATTATACAGAGTACACACACATATATTATGTAAACACAAACTTTTATTTTGGATGAGATTAATCGCGATTAATCTTTTGACAGCCCTAATATATATATATATATATATACGTGTGTGTACATTAATATATAATTATATTATGAAAAGATAATTATATAATAAAATAATATAATTACTGTGTGTATGTATGTATATGTGTGTATATTAGGGGTGTAACGATTCATCTACTACATCGATGTATCGATTTATTTTCTTATGATCTAACTACATCGATCTGTGCTCGGCAACTTGGCCTTCCGGACGACATATATCGATCTAACATCGTTTTAAAAGGTAATCAATCGATTGTATCGATCATAGGAAATAACGCATTGGATTTAAGCACGTCAGACTTTATATGGATGTTTTTTCTTAGCACTTTTAATGATAAAGGCGTTAAACGTTACTCGATTCAGTCTGCCTATCTGTGACATCATCGCAACGCACCAGCAGCAGCGCTCATTGAAATGAATGGGATTGTGTCGCTTTGTCGCTGCGTGTCGCTGGCCGTGTGAACGGGGCTTGAGAAAAAAAAACATCGCATGGCAGAGGAGAAGCCAACGAGCGAGAAATGATCAAGCCACCAGGAGAAAGAGCTAACGCTACCTGTACTTTCAACCCTTGCTAATGTTACCTGTGCATTCCTGACACCAGTGTGCCAGTAGAGCGAGTTTTAGCACTGCTGGAGACATAGTGAACGCACAGAGAAGTGTTCTGAGGTCAGATCATGTTGATATTGTTGAAAAAGAAATCTGTAGAGTCATTGAAGAGTAGTTGGTTACATTTTATCTTTTGTTAAATATTGTTTGTTTATTAAACTGAGAGTAGTAGCAGGTTCAGCCAGTTTATTCAACCTGAAGAAATGTTGGTTGCACTTTATTTTTTATATTAATATTGTATTTGTATTATTTTAATGTTGAAACACAACAGCAAAAGTAGCAGGTAAACCTACTATTAATTAAACCTGAAGAGAAGTTAGTTGCACTTTACTTTTGATAGTAATATTGTAATATTTTTATGTTGGAAAACAAAAGCAGAAGTAGCAAGTTAACCTACTGTTGAAATGTTGGTTGCACTTACTGTGCTTTTATTGAAAATGTATTGAATATTGAAAATGAGAGCAGAAAAGGTTAACTTCCTGTTAATTCAACCTAAACTGTTGGTTGCACTTTATTCAAATAAAATTTGAATGCATTTGCCATTAATTGTTGTTTACTTGTTTGTTTATATCCATAATTAATTGATATACCGGATTCCCTTACAAGAAACAACAGGAATCTAGGAAACTTCACCTGCACTGACCAGTATCCAGATATTTATTTCAGTCACACAATTTTTGGCTAAAAAGTTACTGAATCGATTTCAAGTCACTGAATCGTTTCGGATCGTATCGTTCTAAATGAACCAATATCGTCCTTGAATCGTATCGACAACCTCAAATCGTGATACGAATCGTATCGTTGTTAAAACGAATCATTACACCCCTAGTGTATATATATATATATATATATATATATATATATATATATATATATATATATATATTATAAAAAAAGATAATTTATATTATATATGATAAAAAATAAAAAATATGTTTCAGTAATAATACAATATTTTACAGAAAATGTTCTAAAAGTAGTGTTCATTGTCTTTTTGAAAAAATAACATTTATTGAGTTTTATTGCTCATTTTTCTAATTATGTTAAATTGTAAAAAAAACCTGCCTCCAAATATTATTTTTTATTATAAAAATATATATAAATACTAATATATACAAATATTTAAAGCACTGAATTAGACCTGCGGAGGAAAGGTACAATACAGTGAAGAGAATACAATATTTTACAGACACTTTTCTAAAAGAAGGGTTTATTTTCTTTATGCTTGTTTTTTGGGGGGGTTTAGTGATGAAATAGCAATGGCAGTTTTTGTGAAAGTCACCCAATTATTTATAAATAAAGTATATAAATGCAGGTATGTTTTTACTGTGAACTGCGCAGATTTGGACCCGTGGCAGAACAATACAGGCAGAAGTGTGTCCACGTCCCAATTGAATCTCATCCCACACATTCCTGCAGCACGTCTAACCCAATATAACCGCACTAATGACTCCCAGAACAGCATGAACAAAACACATTTACTGCAGGAGCTGCTCACACAAACCAGTTAACCGCTTCAGATTCATGACGGATGTGTGTGTGTGTGTGTGTGTGTGTGTTCATGCCTGCTGATGAATTAACCGTTCTCCTCTCTGATCCTCTCCGTTCTTTGCATGCTCTCCTCGGACCCGCAGAAGATGGTAGTGGAGACGGTAATGTTTGTGATCTTCATTTCACACTAACTCTGTGTGCATTTGAAAAAGTTACTTGAATGTAGACAATCTGTTTCAGTTTAGTTGGACTGTGTAAATGTGAGATCTTGCATACTTGCTCTTTTCATCCCTGCATTCCTTATGAGACAGACTTTAAAGGTGTAATTATTTAGAGAAGAGACTGACCTCTCCCAAAAACAAACACGCCGGACTAAATCTGTTTTGCATGAAGACGAAAGAGTCACTTCCTTCCCCTGGCTTTCTCAAGCACAACCACAGAGCTGCTCTCCGATTGGCCGGTTGGACAGACAGAGCTGCTCTCTGATTGGCCGGTTGGACAGACAGACACACAGATTAAGTTCAGAGGGTTTAAAAGAGAGAAGTGCATTTGAGGTTGTGTGTATGTGTCTTCATGGAGGAGTTTCCTGGCTTGTTTTCGGACGGCTCTAGTTTCTGTAGTGGAAGGTTACGTGTGTGTTTCGGGGTGGTGTAGTGACAGAGTGGGCGTTTTTTTTGGCCTGTGTGTGTGTGATACTGACCACTGCTTCTGTCTCCTTGCAGAAACGGATGACTACGCAGAGATCATAGATGAGGAAGACACCTACACCATGCCCTCTAGTAAGTACCCTCACTCGTGCCGTCTGTGAAGTGTGTATAAGTGCTGTCTCCTGGGATCCAGATCTGGACAGTTTCGGAGCCAAATCCTGACCTTTTTTTCCCCCTGTCTGGCTCGTTTGGTTTGTTGATGTGGCGGCAAATGCAATTTAAAGTATCCAGCTTAGACATTCCAGAAAACTCTCTGGAAGCTCATGCAGGATTCATCCGAGAGTTTGTGTGGAGGTTTGACTAATCTAGATTAAAGCAGCTCATGCTTGGGCATAATTCAGATGCAACTCTGCAAGGGAAAATGAAGTGTGTGTGTGTTTGGATTGGGCTAAATCGGACACAATTTGCTTCGGGACGTCCTTAAAAGTATTTTCTATCTACTGTAAAAATGCAAGTGTTCTTTTGGGTTTGGAGTTTAACCTAAATTGGCTTTATATCAACACACACACTCTTAAAAATAAAGGGGATTTTCACAGCAATGCCACAGAAGAAATATTTTGGGAACCTTTCAGTGATCAGTTCCTAAAATAACCTTTTTTTTCTGTGTGTGACGAACATTTTTAAAACCTTTTTCCACTATAAATTCCATTTTGTGCAATGGAAAGGTTTTTCATGGAACCATCAATGCCAATGCAGAGCCTTCATGTGTAAGAGTGTATAAGTCAGTGATGTGATGTGAGGTGTGTGTGTGTGTGTGTGTGAGTCAGCGACCACAGACGGCATGCACACTAACATTCACGAGTGTGTGACCTGTACAGACAATCACAGGATTCTGAATGACGACTGAATTTATTGCGAGTGTGTTACAGAACATTGAATGAATATTTGCCATTATCTTCTCACACTGAAAAAAAAACTGCTAGTAAATTTCACAAATAATTAGAAAGAAATGGCAAGTAATTCATTAAATTAAATTGTGATGAAGAACCAGGGCTTGACATGAATCTCCAGACAGTAGCCACGTTTACATGCACACTTTTTTTGTCATTCCGATTAAAATCATTCCGATTGAAAGATTCGGTGGACTGTTTACATGAGACGTGATCTAAACCGATCTGGTGTTTACATGTGCTGATGCTTTCAATCGGGATCATTTTGTGACATGCGCACACAGTTTGTCTGCCACATAGATTCGTAACGTTGCCAGTTATAGTAACTGCGACGTTAGTGGATCAATAGTTCTGTGTTGGTAATTTTTATATTTATTTATTTTTCTGTGGGCGGAGATGCAGTAGTTTAACCTAATTTATGTCCTATACAATGGCTATTTCAACAGCTGTGATGAATGCGGACTCAAAATTAATTCAATTCGTTTAATTTGAAAAACACAAAATTAACAATAAAATGCACCCAAATTATTAATAAAAACATAGGATGTATGGTGAAACATGAATGAAGCATTCAAGACGTGCTCAGCATCATTACTAACGTTTAAATATTTCAGATGATATACAAATATACCATAATCACAGAGGTATAAATATTAACAAAAGTAATTAAAGACTGTGGGTAATGTTACTTAACCAATTTGAAGCAGTTTTTGAGCTTTTTTTATATATATAACTGAAATGTCGACACGTCCTCTCCAGCAGCTTGAATGTTCCCCGTTGCCATGGCAACTCTCAACGGCCACCAGGACTTATACAGTTTTATAAAAGCTATTTATTATTTGTTGTAAAGTGTAAGAATCACCTCAGTTCAGAAAAATAAATTCTGTCAGGCACAGTTGAAGCCCAGGACAAACGCTGTCAAGATGAGATGGTGTAGTCAGGCTATGTCTGTGTCATTATTCAAACATTATGTTCATAACTTGTTACGAAATAAAAAAGTTTAATACCTCAGAAAAATGAACTTTCCTCTCTTGTGAACATTAGCCTGGTGTGAGCGCGGCGCACACTCTTATGTTGAGGAGGCGAGCGCTGTATATCACGTCACAGAAAGACGTGCACTCACAGTAATCGGATCAGAACGTTTACATGGTGGAATTTTTCGTTTGATTGGTTCATGAAAAGGTTTATCCCACCCCTCTCAAACCCATTACAATTTCATTCAGTTTGGGCATTTTTATTCTGATTGAGGTGTTTATATGGAGCATTTTCATTCGCATTGGACTTTTAAACCGATTACAGTGCTCCATTTAAACGCACCTACTGCTCAGCATCAGCAGTTTCACTGGCCACAATTTTGACCGATACAATGAGGTAAACTGAGATATTTTTAATATAATCTCACAATTTGTCAGCTGGTTTATTAGGCTGCTGTCACTTTAAGAGCTGACGAACAGATCCATTACCAGTGTTGGGGAAATTTACTTTGAAAAGTAATGCATTACAATATTGCATTACTCCCTTAAAAAGTCACTAAGGTCCTGATCAGACAGAATGCGGTTTTGCAGTGAGAGGCGCCTTTTTTTAATAGATTTGTGTTAGCAGTGAGCGTTAAGCGTGCTGTTTGTCGCGTTTTTGAAGGAACGGAAAAGCACCCAACGCCTTCGCGTTTTTTCCCCCTTGTCCAATCGAATGAATGGAGAGGCGGGCCTTCTGTTGTGGTGACGGTTATCTTGATTACTGTGTGTTCACACACGAGCTCCGGTGAGAGCGGTGCGGCGCGTCTTTGACGATTTTGGCGTCGAGGAGAGTTGAAATCAACTTTATGGTAATGAGCTATGATGCGGTTCGACAGCAACCAATCGGAATGTAGAAGATTTGCAACTATAATTGTTAAGTTTTCCATCGATCAGTTTTTTTTTTCACATTTTAATGATTTCATGGGGTTAACTTATACGGTTATACCCTACCTGTGGTCAGTCAGGTTGCCTAGAAGCATTTTTTTAAAAACACAGCGCACTACTTTTTTCTAAATTAAAAAACGTCAAGCAAAAAAGGCAGTGCAGTGCGCCTCATGTTTTCAAACACGTTCTGTCGTTGGGCGTTTAGATCTAAAAAAAAAAGTTACTTTTTTAGAAAAGTAATGCGTTACGCAACTTTTGTGTTACTTTTTCTCAACTGGGCTGGGCTTGGTTTTTTTTTAATAACAAAACATTTCTATTTTTTTGCAAATGTAAAGACCCCTTCATACCAAAATTGAAATAATAAGCCTCAGGCTGAGGTAAAATGCAAATTCACACGTATACAACAGAGGGCATAGCTCAAAAAACCTTTTTAGCTGTTCTGCCATTCTGGATAATGGAAGAATAGGACACGTTTTACCAATAAAAACTAAAAATCTAGTCATTTGTGCTCATGGTTTAACTGAATCATTGAAGGTCAGCAGCAAGACATTGGTCAATAAAGTCAAATATTTGTTTTATTTAACATTTATTTATTGGTTTGCATAGTATTCGGATTTTGCATTTGACTGATTTTATTCATTTTGAGGAATACTGAATCTTTATTGTGCAAATGAGATGAATAACACAACGCCTCGTGCACTTTTTCTCAACATGGGGACAAGAGAGCTGTCAATCAAATAAATGTGAAAAAATAACTCCGATATTTTGTTGTGAATTTGAAAAGTAATGCATTACTTTACTAGTTACTTGAAAAAGTAATCTGATTACGTAAGTCCAGTTAATGTAATGCGTTACCCCCAACACTGACCATTACACTGTTACACATGCGTTTCCTTTCTGACTGTTTACGTGAATACTCACCAAGACCGGCATTTTCACATTATTTAGTGTGTGTTTGACTGTTTAAGCGGAATAAGCAGCGAAAAATAACTCCACTTAGTGCTGAGAGGCGGCTTTGTGTAGGTGTGAGCACAAAATCTGCGGGAATGAGTAAAATTATGCAAGATACGCGCAATTCGAAATTCAAGCTCTGTAACGCCGACAAAATTAAAAAAATGAAGCTAGTGAGTGAAGGGAGGCGGGTTTGTGTGTCACTCGCTGTCAGAGAGATGAGAGAGAAACAGCAGCTGGTATTATCTGTTCTGCGGAAAATGAGTTTCAGATACTTCAGTATCGATATGTGTTGAAAAATCGATATTTTTGACATTATTATTTCAGATGCCTTTTTAAAAGAATACAATTAAAAAATGTATATATTATAAATCAAATTCAACCTGTCAAAGTGGCTAGTAGGAGTGACTGCGTTACACGCCAATGCTGAAATACACACGCATTTGACCGGTTGGCGACTTTTAAGGTCCAGAAAGGCAGTAAAGACATCGTTAAAATAGTCCATGTGACTCCAGCGGTTCAACCTTAATGTTATGAAGCGACAAGAATACTTTCTGTACGCAAACCCCCCCAAAATAATGACTTTATTCAACAATCTCTTCTTGTCGCTTCATAACATTACGGTTGAACCGCTGGAGTCACATGGTCTATTTTAACGATGTTTTACTGCCTTTCTGGACTTTGAAAGTGTTACTTAAACAGCTGTCTATGGAGGGGTCAGAGAGAATATCTTCATTTGTGTTCAGAAGATGAACGAAGGTCTTACAGGTTTGTAACGACATGAGGAGAGGAATTAATGACTGAATTTACATTTTTGGGTGAACTAACCCTTTAATGTCAAGCCCTGTATAAAACATTTTCCAATACTCTTTTTACTTCTTCAATTCTTCATTTTGACCCGGAGAGGATTTAGCTTTTCCTAAAATTGCTTGTTAATGTAATCACATTGGACTAAAACTTACTGACTTCACTCTCACAGGGAATAACAATTTTTTCGCTCCTTGTTAAACTTGTGGTGTTCTCGATGAGAATGTCCAGCATACAGAAAATTGCATATTAAAAAGTCTCGTTATGCAATGTTATTGCCAAATATTGTATTCAATCTTTTTGTCGACTTGTTTTCTTTGGATTAGCACAGATTTTGCATTTCTTTTTGGAGCTGATTGATTATAGGCCTCATTAATCGGAGAGTTTTCTGAGGTGAATAAGCTCGAGTGAACTTTCCTCTGAGGTGCATCGGCTCACGTTAATAAAGCCGACGATCAATCAGCTCCAAAAAGAAATATAATACCTGTGCTAATCCAAAGAAAACAAGTTGACAGATTGAATCCAATATTTTGTGATAATGTAGCAAAATGAGGGATTTACAAGCAAAAGGACTTTCAACACCGCTCAAGTGTTTCTGTTCATCATCCCTTCATGCTAACGTTTGGCTTCAGAGGAATATAAACAGTGCACGAGTCACATGAACTACTGTGATCCTGCTTTTTGAAAGTGGTCTTGTTTTCCAGTACAAATATCCAAGCAAAAACATACAGTTAGGATGCAAAATGGCACGTAATCTTTTCTGAGAAATGTATCAGTTCTTCTTAAAGCACTTATATAAGAGAAACCTGAATGAGACCTGCTGTAAAACAGACGTTTGACTGTTGAAATGGGGATTTTTATGTTTTGTTGTTGTTTATTTTTTTATAATATGCTGAATACGAACACGCATACATCAGTGTGATGATTTATAACCGCTCTTTCCTGAGTGTTTGACATGTCTGTCATCTCATCCCTCTGTTTCTCTCTTTCATCCTGAGCTTTAATTCTGATCTAAACGCCCAATCTCTCACTTTTCTCTTTAACAACCAGCCGAATGCTATGGATTAGACGCAGGTAACGCCATCCCTCTGTCTGTGTGCTTCCTCTTTCTTTTCTCTCTGTCTCTGTCTCAGTTTTGCCATGTGCTTTTGTTTGTTGTAGTAGAAGGTCCTTCTCGTATCATTGGCAAATGCAGGTTTTCATAAAATGTGTAAAATTGTGTCTTGTGGGATTCAAACCTTTGACCTTGCGTTGTCAGTGCTACGATCTACCAGTCAGTCTGGGGTAGAAAAGTATTTTAACGCCCAAAACATGACACACAGCATTATTAAGGCTTTATATTATTAGTAAGGATCTTAATATTATTATTAATTAAAATAATGATTATTATTAATAACCAATTTATATATTTATGAGATGACATACTCTGTATAACTGAAAACCTGCAGAAGTCATTGATATGTAGACAATGAGATTTGCTCATTTATATTTCTTAGTTGTTGTTTGTTTGCTTGTTTTAATTAATGTGCATTTTTTGTTATTTTTGTATTTTTTTAAGTACGCATTCAATTGAACAAAAATCACAGTAAAGACATTTATATTGTTACAAAATATTTATTTATGCATTTTATACATTTTTATTTTGCTGTATCATGATTTTTACAGAAAATGTAAGACTTAGTCAGGATGAACTCCATATTTAATATGTCTGGTATGTTTGTGCTGTTGCATAATATTAATATTCATCTTTGTTCATCTTAATATTTATAACCAGTTTTTTGTCATCTACATTTTCAATCTCTCACAGCCTCGTCTTCATTTGTGTACTGTTAAATATGGCGTCCACCCTGACTAAGGCCTTTTCTTCATGACCTCAGTGTTTCTAAACCGGCAATTGGCAACTTTGAGAGCGTTTGATGAATCGCTGAGCTGTAAATATTGTGCAGTGCAGCATGTCGTTCCTCTGAACATGCTCAGGGTTTGTGATGTGTGTAGCTTCCTCTGATGTTGAGCTTCAGGTTTGTGACGTTTGGTTCCTTGTGTCTTTCGTCTGTAGCTCAGGACTATGAGATCCAGCGGGACAGAATCGAGCTGGGACGGTGTATCGGCGAGGGGCAGTTCGGTGACGTCCACCAAGGGGTTTACATCAGTCCGGTAAACTGCATATTCATCATCCACACAGTCCAAACAACAGCCCATACCAAACAAACACTGTCAGAGCCCGGAGGACTGATTCACCGCTGGATCCTTCCAGAGTTTCCAATGGGGTTTATAATGGGCTTTTGATCTATGAGTAAAATAGAGCCTGTGGTAAACATAACCTGACCATACTTTGAAGTTTTGTCCTACAATATAAACTGCACAAACAAGCAGTTATGTTTATTTTTGAAGACGTATGTTTCTAATAAGTGACTAGATAAGACCGTTTGGGGTGTGAGTGTGTGTAGTTTACATCGTAGGACAAAATGTCAAGGTATGTTTACCACAGGCTTTATTTTACTCTCAAATAGGGTTGGGTATCGTTTGGGTTTTTTTCGATTCCGGTGCCAAACCGATACTTTTAAAACGGTTCCGGTGCCTAAACGGTGCCTGAACCGATACTTTTTTTTTTTTTTAAAAGGCCACCAAACGAGGTGGATGACATTAAATGGCTTTTTATTTATTTATTTATTATTTAAATTGAACCATTTATTAAAAGTTTAATGTATACTTAAATGTATGAATATAAATAAATACAAAACACAATTTACTTATTTACAAATGATAATTGACTTATTTACAAATTCACAGTAAAACCTAAGCCACCTAACCCAACTACAACAAGCCTAATATAACTCTAAACAGTTACAGTAATAACAGCAGGCGTCTGTATTCTTGCTCTGCTACAAACCAGCTTCGAGCTTCAGCTTTATTTTGAAATATGATCATATTCTCTGGCTAAATATTTTTGAACGCATCGCCTTAAAGTTTCCATGGTGACGCGTCATGTTTCTCACATGACACACAGCAGCCGCAATAGCGCTGACAGCTCAGCTGTATCGGGTTTATTTTGTTTTTTCTTTTTATTCAAAATATTCACCAACTTCTTAACTGTGTCACGAACTATCTGATGTTCAAATGAGTGAGTCAATGTGTGTAGTTGATCTATAAAGCGCAATGGGCGGCGCCATGTTAGTTTGCGCCTCAGAATCGGATCTGTCGGATTTACAACACTTGAGTTCATTCTCGTCTTACGAAATACATGAAAGTAAGTGACCAGTGAACTGGAAGAAGAACAGAGTAAACTATATAGTTACTATATAATGTGCATGTATCTGATGTGAATAAAACATGTAACGTTAACGTTAGTCAAATTATAACCGTCTGAAAGGATTGTCATTGCCGCTTTCATAGACATCAGTGTGTGTTTTTTGCTAGTAGCCTACTTATGAGCATTTAAATGTCTGAAACCTGAAATAAACATGATGTCGTTGAAAACACTGAATAGTTGTCATGAGTTGTGATGTGACCAGCGCTGAGCGTCTGTCTCTGGCTCAGCCAAAGCGCGAAAGCACGTTTGAATTTTGGCACCGAAATGAGGAACCGAAATCTGCGTTCTGATTCGGTCCGGTACATACCGGTTATATAAGTACCGGTGCCATATTGGAACCGGATTTCGGTACCCAACCCTACTCTCAAATTAAAAAACCCTTTTATAAAAACCCATTGGAAAATCTGGAAGAAAACAGCGGCGAATCTGATGTCATCCCTGCTCCGCTCTGAGCATTGTTAGAAATGTCATATAAACTATTATTTAGCATTAAAAGTAGCTAATCTTAAATACATTAAAGGTGCAGTGTGTGAATTTTAGCGGCATCTAGTGGTGAGGTTGTGAATTGCACCCGTCCACCCCTCCCTTTCAAAGCACATAGAGAAGCTACGGTGGCTGACACAGGACAAACATGGCGTCGTCTGAGACAGCAGAGAGTGACTAGCGCTCTGTAGAGAAGTTTGTCCGTTTAGGGCTACCGTAGAAACATGGCGCCGCAAAATGGCGGCTTCACTGTAAGGGACCCGCGGTGTGTGTAGATAGAAACGGCTCATTCTAAGATAATAAAAACATAACGCTTCATTATGTAAGGTCTTTATACTCCACTGGAAACATAGTTATGTGTATTATATTGCATTTCTGTCAATAGATCTTCATAAATACTACACACTGCACCTTTAACTGTAGTTTTCAATGCATCCTTTAAGCTTAACCTTAACCTTGTTATGAAAGTTATTTGATCAAACAAAATATTTTTCTTTCATGGAAGTTTATTAGTAAGAACAAATAAGTTTAGCAAGTTAGAACAAGTCAACATTTGGTCCCAAATTAGCTAACAAACTAACAGTTTGAGATCTTAAATTAGGCAAAATCTAACGCTGTTACCCATTCTTGTGTTTTTTCAATCTTCTTTTTCAATAATTATATTTTTCAAATTTAAAATAATTTTAAAATGATTATTTAAAACACTTCAAATTAAAATGATAATTTTTATAATTATTTAAAAAAAAGAAAATGTCTTATATTTAAATAAATAAATTTTGAATTTAAAATAAAAAAATGTAAACTATAAATAAATATATTATATTGTTTAAATATATTACACACACACATATATATATAATATACACATATGTAAATAAAAACTTTTATGTTAGATGCGATTAATCAATTGGACAGCATTAATTTTATTTATAGATTTTTTTGTATATTTTATTGATTTTTATCAGAATTATTTATTTGTATATTATATGTTTATTGTTAAAAAAATAATAATGTCACACAAATCAGGGTTTTAAACTGTATTTATAATCTACAATTGTATTGTATTTTATGCCCCATTCCCTTGTCACCTGTTCTTCACTGTGTTCTGAAGCTATAATGCCAGTGTTTGTTCACATGTTTTTGAGTCGCATGTGTTTGACATCATCATGTGCTGTACCTTATAGGAGATTCCATCATTATCGGTGGCCATTAAGACGTGTAAGAACTGCACTTCCGACAGCGTGCGTGAGAAGTTCCTTCAGGAAGCTCGTGAGTATTTTAGGCAACACTTCACACTAGTGACCTACATCTGAATTATTTTTAGCTGATGCAGTTCCACTTTGAGAAGTTATTCCATCTGAACACATGATGCATAGTAGAGTAATTTTCACAAGTTGAATATGAGGAAGTCACTATTGACACAGAGAAGTCAGAATCCCACAAAACCAGTGTGATTTTGCAAAAGCGATTTTGCATGAGAGTGCTTATGTGATTTCACGTTTGACAGTGACGATGCGGCAGTTCGACCATCCGCACATTGTGAAGTTGATTGGAATAATCACTGAAAATCCCGTCTGGATCATCATGGAGTTGTGCACGCTTGGAGAGGTGAGACTTGCTGCCTATTTTAAAGGTTGTAATGTTTGTTTGGAGTCTCTTATAACAGGTTTACATGCATCCAAGGTCAAAAAACACACATTTTCTCATAACACACACTGCGGCGTCAGTGCTTTTCTCTCAGTGTCTGAAACGGTTCGATGAAGGATTCAGTCGCTCTAAATTCCGCCATTTTGAGAGCCTGCTCTGCTCTGATTGGGCAGAAGGCCTAATCTGTTGTGATTGGTCGACAAATTCAAGCGTGATGAAACAAAAGTGAAGAAGCACACACACAGAAAGACGCTTCAGACAGAGACAAAACCACACATATTTATGTTTTATTGTATATCCTGGAAAGCACAGTCTTAAAAAGTGTTAAATGCATTTAAACAGTTGGGGAAAAAAATGCATGTGTGTCAAGTCTTAAAGTGACAGCAGCCTAATAAACCTAATTAAAGTGACAGCAGCCTAATAAACCTAATTAAAGTGACAGCAGCCTAATAAACCTGTAGCCAGGTTTGCATCCAAAGTTGTTGTTTGGTTTTTTTTGCGAAAAAAGGTTTAGCGCAGGGGTGTCCAACCCTGGTCCTGCATTTAATGGTGCATTAAATCTATTATTTTCATATTATTTTGGATTTAAAATTATTTTATTACTATTGGTAAGAATGAGATGCGTTACCTCTCAAACATCATTCATCCTTGCTTATATGTTTTTTCTTGATTACACATCTTAATTTGATGTTATTCTTTATTTTATAACAAATTAAAATGTATTCGTTTTGTTCTGAGGATGAAAAAGTCAAATTGCATTTTGTAGACTAAAAAATGTGGTGCTGATTTAAAATGTTAAGTTTAATCAACTTAAAATGTGAAGTATTCATCGTGTGTTGGAAACCAAACGCTTATTAGTATTTCTGAATCTCAGCTCTTGACACGGTGATATGAAGAGTAACGATGGCGTCGGTTTTACCGTATCAATTAAATCCCAAGTCTCTTCCCTTGGAAGTGCAGCAAAGCTTTGGCAGCAGAAAACCGCGTCTTCTCAACATGAACTACACAAACCAATCTCTTCCGGTCTCAGCTACAGCTACAGTGTTTGAGGGCGGGGCAAAGGAGACCGTGTTCATGAGCAGCCAATGAAGACCATAGGCCGGTATATTGCAGATATGGTACAAGTGTCATTTCAGGCAGTTTAGAATCGCTTCTGTCGATTTATCGTGTGTTTTGATCTTTGCAGTCATGTCTGAAAAAGCACAATAGGGGCCCTTCAAACTCTGCTTTCAGACTCGCCGCAGAAGCATCTGGAAATCACTGTTGTGTTTATTTTTAGTTGAGGTCGTTCTTGCAAGTGAGGAAGTACAACCTGGACCTGTCCACGCTGATTCTGTTCGCCTTCCAGCTGAGCACGGCGCTGGCGTACCTGGAGAGCAAGCGCTTTGTGCACCGGTGAGCATCACCACTGCAGTCTGAAGATCTTCACAAGCGCAAAACTCTTTTCTGATAAATGTGTGTTTTCCGCAGGGACATAGCTGCCAGGAACGTGTTGGTGTCTTCCCAGGATTGTGTGAAACTTGGTGACTTCGGTCTCTCCCGTTATATGGAGGACAGTTCCTATTACAAAGGTAATTCAGACTGCATTTTACTTGGCATTTAACAAGCAATTAACCACAATGCTTCATAATGTGTGTTAATATGTATGTGCAGTAAACACTACAACAAGTCACAGAGGTTTTCATTATACCAGGTGAGGAATAAAGGTACAAAAGGTTAAAAAATTTAACTTCATGTGCCTGATTATAACCCCTCAAAAGGTTATAATAGTTATAGCAAGAAATAGGCATGCCCTGAATAAGGAAATAGCGGCCTCTGGTGGAGAGAGAAGGCATATTTGATTTGTTTATAGTCCATAAACAACTTGTGCCCTATTTTAATGCTCTTAGCGCATGGCGCAGGTACACTTAGGCCATGTCCCAATCCACTTTTGCTAGGAAAACAACGGAAAAAAGCGGTCTGTGCGCAAGCTACATGGTCTAAAAGGGTTGTGCCTAGTCTCTTAATGAGTCATGGGTGTGTTTTGGGCGTAACTTGCAATAAACCAATCAGAGTCCCTTTCCCATTAAAAGCCATTTGTGCTCACGCCATAGCATATTCACTATTAACATGTGAGCGGAAAGACTGAACGCTTCTCCAGAGAGGAATCCTTTTATTTTTTATATTTAAATGTGTGTGTGCTGCTGCTGCTGCGCGTCCCTGTGTGTGTAATAAGCAGAGTGTATGTGCGTTGTGCACTCGCCTATTGGCTTATATTACTAACACACTCTTTAAATAACACAAAAATACTGCACTATTGACTTTAGTGGCATTTTATATTTAAACTACGTGACGCCAGACGTGAACATGAGAACTGCGTCTGCCTGAAACTAGCAAAAAACACTTGCACCTACGCCTTGTCTGTAAAATGTTTTTGGTCTGCTCAATTGTTAATGTCATGAGAGAATGATTTTTCTCAGGAGAAAGTCTGATGGACTTTGTAAGATGGAGCCAGAAAGTACATTTAAATATTCTTTTATAAAGTGGTATATACAAAATAGTTTAGTCTTTTTATGTAGAATATTTTTGATTGTTTGTATTCAGTATTGTTTGTTGAGTCTGTATCTGTCATGTAATCCATGTGAAGCTGATATGGCAAAACATGTAAAAACAAGCAGTGTGTAAACATTAGTGTGTGTTTTCCAGCTTCTAAAGGGAAACTGCCGATCAAATGGATGGCTCCAGAATCCATAAACTTCCGTCGGTTTACCTCAGCCAGCGACGTCTGGATGTTTGGTAACTGCTATTCTGAGAAATTAATATTTCATTATGCTGTTTCTTACAGTTTGACCATTCTTGGGCACCATAAACATACGCTTTGAACACCATCATTCTGTTATTAATACAATTTGCAATTCATATATTGTTCTGTAATAATTGTTTTATTATGTCTCTTTGTGATCATGAGGCAGATTTGTGATCTGTGTCTCTCCTCTCAGGTGTGTGTATGTGGGAAATCCTCATGTTCGGCATCAAGCCCTTCCAGGGCGTGAAGAATAATGATGTCATCGGGCGGATAGAGAACGGCGAGAGGTTAGCGATGCCCCAAAACTGTCCCCCGACCCTCTACAGCCTCATGACCAAATGCTGGGCATACGACCCCAGCAAACGCCCGCGGTTCACTGAACTCAAGACTCAGCTCAGGTCAGTGTGTGTGTGTGTGTGTGTGTGTGTGTGTGTAGACAGCTTTACTCATGCTTGTCTTCGTTTATAAAGATATTTTGGATAAAAGTGTCTTCTAGATGACAGCGCTCATGTAGTAAAGCAGCTGTTGTACAGATAATGTGATGCTTTTCTTGGGTTCTGACACTAGAGGTCTCTGTTTAGCTTTCAGTGTCACAGTCACTCCAGAATAATCACAGATATCATTTTTTGTTGACCTCTAATGTTCAACAAATTAATAATTTATAATGATTCATTAATAACAAATAATTGATTAAGTCAACATGGTGAATGAACACTTGTGCATTGTTTTGTTGTACTTTGGTGATCAGCTGTGTTTGGTGAAAGGACATTTTACTCAACATAAAATACAAGATGTATATAACAATTATTACAGAACAATATATGAAAAATAAGTTATATTACGGTATATTTAAAACATAATTTTATTCATCAGAGCTGATAGCTTGTAATCTAATCTAATTACTGTCCTAATCTACATAGATGCAAAAAAGAAAATAGAAAATATAGTGTCTCACACATCCAAATCATGTGTAGGTGTGTAGGTTAAAAGTGATAGTGAAGAAATGTATAAATCCCACACACTACTCAAACTTACATCATCACAAAACATTTAATTCACAACGTTTCAGAAAGTCGACCCCTTGTTGCTTAAGTCTGAACAAGTGTTTTTGTGTATCATTTGCATTTCATTTTGTTGTACTAGCACTAAAAAGCTTTTTGCACTGCAAAAAAAAAGATATTTTCCTGTACAAATATCAAGATGCTTTTACTTGAGACACAAAATGACTTCAGATATTTGAAAATAATTCTCAAAATTAAGTGAGTTTATGCTTAAAACAAGAACAAATACAGGCTTAGAAAAATGATCTTGATTCAAAGCAAACACTAGTTTATTTTTGTTACTCCATGGGCAGATTTTTTTTCTTGTTTTAAGTATAGTCATCACAAAGTCAAGTAAATGTGTCTTTATTTAAGAATGTTTAGATGTTTGTACTGAAAAATACAAAAAAAGGCAAAAATACTAACTAAGAAAATCGTCTTTGTCAGGAAGTAAAATAGAAAGACATATTCTATTAAACTTCCCAAACATCCATTTTACTGAATGCACATCACATTGTAATTCAAACACTTAAACAGGAACTTCCCACGGGGACTTAATGTGTCAGAAAGATAATGAACAATGCTGTTTCTGGAACAGTGAGTGACTACAGATTCATGTCTTTAAAGCTACACTGTGTAACTTTTTTAGTTTATTCTTAGCTAAAAACACTTAGTTCTTTCAAAAATATATGTGCTCATTAATGTATATTTACTTCTTTCAAGTAATAAAGTATTCTCGTAAGTTTATAATATGCTATTGAAAATACATACGGGTGAGGGGTTCGAATGCAGGTCGCCATGTTGCTCCTCCATCTTGAAAGTACATTAGCCAAAGAGGGACATTCCCGTAAATTCAAGCTTAACCTTTCGCGTTTTAACACTCAATGGCACCGTGTCGAATGTGGACGAGGTCGAGCTGGAAGCCATGTTAATCTTGGACTAAATCGGCCACTGTAGGAGTTAAAACGAAATCGGAATTGAGAGGAACAGAAACTAAAATTCACTGGATGGTCATATACCTTTTCACCACTAGATGGGGGAAAATATCACACAGTGTAGCTTTAACAAAACTGTCACTCAGTGAAATCGATGCTGGTTTGACTATGCATATCCAACTGATCCACTGACTCCTCTCTCTCCCTGCAGCACTATCCTGGATGAGGAGAAGGCCCAACAGGAGGAGCGTTTCCGTATGGAGATGAGGAGACAAGTCACCGTGTCCTGGGACACTGGCAATTCAGACGAGGCGCCTCCTAAGGTGAATCTCCTCAACCCAGCATGCTCATGCCCAGAATATATCAGTGACATATACACCGATCAGGCATAACCAGGTGAAGTGAATAACACTGATGATCTCTTCATCTCCTGTTAGTGGGTGGGATATATTAGGCAGCAAGTGAACATTTTGTCCTCAAAGTCGATGTGTTAGAAGCAGGAAAAATGTGCAAGCGTAAGGATTTGAGCGAGTTTGACAAGGGCCAGATTGTGACGGCTAGACGACTGGGTCAGAGCATCTCCAAAACTGCAGCTCTTGTGGGGTGTTCCCGGTCTGCAGTGGTCAGTCTCTATCAAAAGTGCTCAGAGGAAGAAACAGTGGAGAACCGGCCACAGGGTCATGGAGGACCAGTGGAGAACCGGCCACAGGGTCATGGAGGACCAGTGGAGAACCGGCCACAGGGTCATGGAGGACCAGTGGAGAACCGGCCACAGGGTCATGAAGGACCAGTGGAGAACCGGCCACAGGGTCATGGAGGACCAGTGGAGAACCGGCCACAGGGTCATGAAGGACCAGTGGAGAACCGGCCACAGGGTCATGAAGGACCAGTGGAGAACCGGCCACAGGGTCATGAAGGACCAGTGGAGAACTGGCCACAGGGTCATGAAGGACCAGTGGAGAACCGGCCACAGGGTCATGGAGGACCAGTGGAGAACCGGCCACAGGGTCATGAAGGACCAGTGGAGAACCGGCCACAGGGTCATGAAGGACCAGTGGAGAACCGGCCACAGGGTCATGAAGGACCAGTGGAGAACCGGCCACAGGGTCATGAAGGACCAGTGGAGAACCGGCCACAGGGTCATGAAGGACCAGTGGAGAACCGGCCACAGGGTCATGAAGGACCAGTGGAGAACCGGCCACAGGGTCATGAAGGACCAGTGGAGAACCGGCCACAGGGTCATGGAGGACCAGTGGAGAACCGGCCACAGGGTCATGAAGGACCAGTGGAGAACCGGCCACAGGGTCATGGAGGACCAGTGGAGAACCGGCCACAGGGTCATGAAGGACCAGTGGAGAACCGGCCACAGGGTCATGGAGGACCAGTGGAGAACCGGCCACAGGGTCATGAAGGAACAGTGGAGAACCGGCCACAGGGTCATGAAGGAACAGTGGAGAACCGGCCACAGGGTCATGAAGGAACAGTGGAGAACCGGCCACAGGGTCATGAAGGAACAGTGGAGAACCGGCCACAGGGTCATGAAGGAACAGTGGAGAACCGGCCACAGGGTCATGAAGGAACAGTGGAGAACCGGCCACAGGGTCATGAAGGAACAGTGGAGAACCGGCCACAGGGTCATGAAGGAACAGTGGAGAACCGGCCACAGGGTCATGAAGGAACAGTGGAGAACCGGCCACAGGGTCATGAAGGAACAGTGGAGAACCGGCCACAGGGTCATGGAGGACCAGTGGAGAACCGGCCACAGGGTCATGGAGGACCAGTGGAGAACCGGCCACAGGGTCATGAAGGAACAGTGGAGAACCGGCCACAGGGTCATGAAGGAACAGTGGAGAACCGGCCACAGGGTCATGGAGGACCAGTGGAGAACCGGCCACAGGGTCATGGAGGACCAGTGGAGAACCGGCCACAGGGTCATGAAGGAACAGTGGAGAACCGGCCACAGGGTCATGAAGGAACAGTGGAGAACCGGCCACAGGGTCATGGAGGACCAGTGGAGAACCGGCCACAGGGTCATGAAGGACCAGTGGAGAACCGGCCACAGGGTCATGGAGGACCAGTGGAGAACCGGCCACAGGGTCATGAAGGACCAGTGGAGAACCGGCCACAGGGTCATGAAGGACCAGTGGAGAACCGGCCACAGGGTCATGGAGGACCAGTGGAGAACCGGCCACAGGGTCATGAAGGAACAGTGGAGAACCGGCCACAGGGTCATGAAGGAACAGTGGAGAACCGGCCACAGGGTCATGGAGGACCAGTGGAGAACCGGCCACAGGGTCATGGAGGACCAGTGGAGAACCGGCCACAGGGTCATGAAGGACCAGTGGAGAACCGGCCACAGGGTCATGAAGGACCAGTGGAGAACCGGCCACAGGGTCATGGAGGACCAGTGGAGAACCGGCCACAGGGTCATGAAGGAACAGTGGAGAACCGGCCACAGGGTCATGAAGGAACAGTGGAGAACCGGCCACAGGGTCATGGAGGACCAGTGGAGAACCGGCCACAGGGTCATGGAGGACCAGTGGAGAACCGGCCACAGGGTCATGGAGGACCAGTGGAGAACCGGCCACAGGGTCATGGAGGAACAGTGGAGAACCGGCCACAGGGTCATGAAGGACCAGTGGAGAACCAGCCACAGGGTCATGGAGGACCAGTGGAGAACCGGCCACAGGGTCATGAAGGACCAGTGGAGAACCAGCCACAGGGTCATGAAGGACCAGTGGAGAACCAGCCACAGGGTCATGGAGGACCAGTGGAGAACCGGCCACAGGGTCATGGGCGGCCGAGGCTCATTGATGCTCGTGGGGAGCGAAGGCAAACAGACGAGCTACTGGAGCTCAAACTGCTCAAGAAGTTAATGCTGGTTCTGATAGAAAGGGCTCAGAATACACAGAGCATCTCAGTTTGTTGTGTATGGGGCGGCACAGCCGCTGACCAGTCAGGGTGCCCATGCTGACCCCTGACCTCCGCCAAAAGAGCCAACAGTGGCACGTGAGCACAAATGCTTCAGGAATGGTTTGAGGAGCACAACAGTGAGTTTGAGGCATTGACTTGGCCTCCAAATTCCCCAGATCTCAATCCAATCGAGCATCTGTGGGATGTGCTGAACAAACAAGTCCAATCCATGGAAGCTTCACATCGCAATTTACAGGACTTAAAGGATCTGCTGCTAACATCTTGGTGTCAGATACCACAGCACAGCTTCTAGTGGAGTCCATGCCTCGACGGGTCAGCAAAAGGGGGAACAACACAATATTGGAAATGTTATGCCTGATCGGTGTATATAAATCAGAGATCTTCAGTGCCCTGAACAGATCTACAGTAAGTGTGTGTGTGTTTATTAGTGAGTACTGGGCTTGTTTTAATCAGTGGTTTTGGTTTTCACAGCCCAGCCGACCTGGTTACCCGAGTCCTCGATCTAGTGATGGCTATTTCCCTAGTCCACAACATGCTGGTCAGCACAATCATTACCAGGTAACATTACTTAGGTGTACTTATAAATGCACACAAGTTGTGAAAGACTTCTTTGTCCTTCTGCTCACATACCTAATATTGTCACTGCAATGGAAAGCCTGTTATTCGCCCACCTGCTGGCGATTGTGACCTGAGAAAGGCTGATAGCCAAAACATCGGTTCAGTAAATGATGAGTTGTGCAGATGAACTGATTACTGCAGCCAAACACTCACAAAATACCCCCAAACATCCCAACATAAACATTCAACAAACACCCACTCATACTTCAGATAGCACAGCGCTTCTCTCCACGCAGACGCCCTGATTTACTTCTGTTTGGTGCATGCTGGCTGATTTAAAGGAGCATGTGATTCGCTGGCTTTCAGCTGGATCATCTGCAGTTATTCCACAGCTCCTCCGCGAGCGTCTCTGACAGCAGGCATTTCCTGTGGGCTCTTTCAAGACGCCTGCTATTGTTGACTCCAGATACATTCCATCAGCTCAAACACACTTGCACTCACACACACACACACACACACACACCACCGCTGTTATCGCCGCTCTGTTTTCATGCCTTAAAAGGCTTTTGTGCTCAATCTTGCCGGTTTGTATCAGGGTTGATTGTTAGCCGTTCTGAGAGGGAGTGAGAGGGTCTGAGCCGCTCTGGGGTCTTAAAGACGACCTGAAACGCTTTCATAACATAGTTTAGTTACATAATATGACATTTATGAGCGAAGGATTTTTAACAAGAATATAAATACCATAGTGCAGTATCAAATGGTAATATGGAAAAGTGCTACCAGTTTTTATCATTATCTGAAACTAAATCTATTTTTAAAAATTCTATTTTAAAAAATCTATAAAAAAAATGAAAATCTGAAATAAAATATAAATATTGGATGAAAAACTAACTAAAATACGTTGTAATTAATGGGGGGGAAAACTGAAATAAAAAATAAATTAAAACTATATAGAAATTTAGCTGTGGCAATTTAAAATAGCAAAAGCACAACTAATTAATATATAAATAAAGCAATTTCAAAGCTAAAATACAAAGAAATATTAGATGAAAACTAACTGAAATAAGTTTGTTGTAATTAAGTACTAAAATTACTAACTGAAATAAAATAAATTAATTAAAACTAAATGGAAATATAAAAAAACTAATAAAAATGACAAAAGCCCATTACAAAATTACAAAAAATAAACTAATAAAAATCTTAGATAAAATATAAATATTGGATGAAAAACCAACTACAATACGTTTGTAATTAATGGAAATAAAAAATAATTAAAACTAAATAGAAATGTAGCTGAATGAAAAATGGCAAAAGCACATATAAAAATATAATATAAATATAAAAATAAAGCAAATTCAAAGCTAAAATACAAAGAAATATTAGATGAAAAACTAACTGGAATACATGTAAGTTGTAATTAAGTACTAAAATTACTAACTGAAATAAAATAAATAGAAATATAAAAAACTAATAAAAATGACAAAAGCACATTACAAAATGACAAAAAATAAACTAAAATTAAATCTGATAAATGTAATTAATGGTAATTCAAAGCTAAAATAAAATATAAATATTAAAAACGAACTGAAATAAGTTTAATCTGTATGTAAGTACTAAAATTGGCAACTGAAAATAAAACTAAAAGTGCAATGAAAATCAATTAAAACTAATAAAAATGACAGGAGTGCATAACAAAATGATTAAAAATTAAATTAAAATAAAAAAATGAAAGCTAATTCAAAATATTAAATAAAAACGATAATAGTATATAAATAATACTTAAAATAACAGTATTATTATTTTTAGTATTTTTGACTGTTTTTATGAATAAATGTAAATGTGTGTGAACTCTATGTCCTATCCTCTGCCCAGGGGTCTGGATATCCCAGCGCACTTGTGCCCGGTGCAGGATTCCCACCGCAAGCCTCCATCCTCGACCCGCACGACACATGGAACCATCACAGACAGGAAGTTCCTGTGTGGTCTCCCAACATGGAGGTGTGTGAGCAGAAGAGAGCGCTTGTTCTGTGAGCGTACGCGCCTTCAGTCATAAACCCTGCTGTGTTTGCTGTGACAGGACGGGGGCGCTCTAGGGCGGAGTCAGGCCATGCCCACCGCCCACCTGATGGAGGAAACGCTGATGAAGCAGCAGCAGCAGATGGAGGAAGACCAGAGGTGGCTGGAGCACGAGGAGAGCTTCTTGGTACGGACACACTCACTGAAGTCTCACACACACCATTTAGTGCTGTCAAATTAGAGTTTGAGTTTTAAATATTAGTCGAATTAAAAATATAAATGGAAACTGACAAAGTCATGGAAATTTCTAGAGTGAAAATAAGAAATAAAGGTAAAATAAAAAGCATTAAATATTTAATTATAATAATTAAATAGTAAAAAAATTCTAAATGTTTATGGGAATTAAAAAAGAAAATATTCAGGGAATTAAAAAAATATGATTTTCAAGACTGAAAAAGTCGGGCAAATTTTATTTTATGTTTATGAATAGTAGTTTTATCAGTCATGCTATTTAATTTATTTGTATAAACAATTTAATTATTTTATGACTTCTTGTCAGCACACTCCTAAACTAAAATTATGTACTTAAAATCTGAATATTATTCAAATATTAGTATAATTTTAGTTTTTTTTTTTTTTAAATACAACTTTTGACAGCCCGAATACTTGTCTGTTTCATAAATTCTCAAATTTCATAAATATTTACTATATATAATGGTCATATTATACACTTTTCTAGCATTGTATTTTCCTCTCTAGCCCACTTATCATTTTAGAAAACATCTTAAAGTATATAATAAATAATATAACAATAAACAAAATAAAAAACTGAAATAAATATAAATGAATATGAATAAATAGGTTTATTGCACCTTTAGTTTATGATCATTTTCCACCCTTTATCTGACCTTTTCATACTGTACCTTTAAGACTGCTATATGTAAATGAGCTCTGTTATGATTGACCAGTCTCTGCCATCATTGCTGAATACTGAACAAGTGTCTTCATATGTAAATGTGAGCGGTCATATGTTAATGAGCTCGTGGTGGTGATGACATCATGAGTAATGTTAGCTTAGCTTCATAAATGGACTGGAAAGGAGGTTCAGAAAGTCAGTAAGTCACATGAAATATTGGAGATTAGCTGTAGAAATGCTGTTTGTCATGAAACCTCTCATAGCGGATCAGCTGTTGATGCTCTTCCTGCATTTCCTTTGGCTTGTCGGCCACTTTGAGTGTGTTTGGCATCCATATCCTGAGATTTTCACTGGTCGTTTGTGGGGATTGCGGAGAGAGGCGTTTAATGGGCACTTCCCAGATCTCCAGTTTAGATTTGAGGATTGGGATTTGACTGTAATATATATCAGTGGAAACTTGAGGAAACTCATGAGGGATCGCTTCACTTGGCAGCAAAGGTTTGTGGGAATCGGTGGAAACCCGTGTGGTTCGTGCCTTCCTGAGAAACGCTGGCATCTTCTCATTCTATAAGGAAAATATGAAAAGCGTTTCTCCAAAGGGAAGAATCAGCGTCTGGAGTGAACACTAGTGCACTGGATACTTCCTGAGCATATTACTCCAGTCTCATGAAGTCAGCATGTGCTAATGGCGATTTTTCAAAGTCCCAGTTGATTTATATAGAGCTTTATACAATATTGCTTCAAATTAGCTTTACAGTAATAAACAGAAAAACAGCTTCAGTCAGAAATTCAGTCATTTGAGTTTTAATATCAACCATAAAGCAGCTCTAGAGATGAGGATGTGTGGCATTATTAAGTTGACCTTATTCCAAATCAATACCTTTTACTGAATATAAACGTCTTTAATCCTCCAGTTGTCAGTCAAATCAAAATTATTCATAACAAATGAAGTAATCAGTGAAAGTTCAAAACAATCATAACTCATATTTGAAAACCGTTCAGGCTCTAAATCCACAATTGAAGCCGTTTCAAAATTACTAACGTGATTTTTTTTAAATGAAATTGAAAATGTAATATTTAAAAGTAATGTTTAAATATTTATAAAAAATGTTGGACATATTAATAAAATATTACAGATATAGATATTGTTATTATTATTATGTGTTTTATGTTTTTCAAAACCTTGAAAAATCTGGAAATTTTTAAATTGTGCATGATAATAAGAAATAAAGTAGCCTCTATTAATAATTTGTATTTATTTATTTTACGTTTTAAATAATGTAAATAATTGTCTATTAATGTTTGAAATAAACATTTTAATGTTCAAATTTAAATGTTTAAATTAATGCGGTCAAATTGTTTAATCATGATTAATCACATCTAACATAAAAAAAATGTAATAAATAAATAATTAAATAAATGTATTTTTTCCAGAGCTGTGTATATATATCATGTTTTTAAGAACATTAAATATTAAAATATAATACTTAAATATTAAAAAAATAAATAAACTATTACAGATATAAAAATGTTATAAAAATATAAATGTTCAAAGTAGTTGATGTTTTCCATTGCGAGCAAGTTCACCCTCGATTCGAGTCGTTTGGAAAGTAAATCAATGTCCAATAATCATCTGACAGAATAAATAACTCAAATATAATACAGTGTTCTTGCATTTTAATCTAATTTTGCATTAAAGTCGTCTTATTTCCCAGCAGTCTGATTAAATATCAGCTAAAACAAAACATGACTGATATCATTCGCTTCATTGACGGTTCATTCATTGCACTGGAAATGGAAAGTCAAGTCAAGCGCAATGCATTGTGGGATACATTACTCCATGCAGTTGTATCCTTGGCAAATTCAGAAGGTCATCTGGGATTTCCATGCATAAACATTTGCATTCTGGGTATTCGTTTCTTTTAAAAATAGTCATTGAGATGAGCCCGTGAGCGGAGCGTTTATCAGCATTCAGCAGCTCTGTGTGTGTGTGTGTGTGTGTGTGTGTGTGTGTGTGTGTGTGTGTGTGTGTGTGTGTGTGTGTGTGTGTGTGTGTGTGTGTGTGTGTGTGTGTGTGTGTGTGTGTGTGTGTAAAAACACTGGGAGGAAAGGAAAGCGTGGGATGTGCAAGAGGGGAAGAGACGTGTGTGTGTGTGTGTGTGTGTGTGAGAGAGAGAGAGAGGGAGGGAGGGAGAAAGAGAGCAGAGTGTTTTCTGCAGCAGGAATCTGAAGGCTTCTCACATGGAAACACACACACGCTCTTTCCTGGCCGTGGCGCGCTCACCAGCCCTCGGACGTCCCGCTCAGAGGATGCATCTCTTCAAGTTCTGCTTCGGGAAGCCGGTAACTGCACTTCCATAGGGATTGACCAGTTCTCCATGTTCTTCCCAGTTGTGGAGCTGTTCTAGACGGATGCATCGTCTGGAGGAATCTGAGGCTTTGGGAAGTTTGTTGATTCTGTCAGGCTTTGAGATCGCTCAGAACAGGAAGTGGAAAATCAGATTCAACTTTCACATTTTATACTGGGATCTGATCTTCAAGTCTGGGATAGTCATGCAGATGATGGGCATTTATAGAGGGAAAATGAGAAATCAAGTTTTTAAGAACATTAAATATTTAAAAATAATACTTCTAAAATAGTTCTAAATATGTATAAAATATTACAGATGTATATAATATGTTGTTTATTATTAATAGTAGTAGTCTGTATGTATTTGTGTTTTTCAAATGTGTATGAAAAGTTATGAAAATTAACATCATCTTAATAAGTTTTGTACATTTCTAAAGGGCAAATAAATAAAAAAATTTAATTGAACATGAAATATTTAAATGTAATATTAATTAAATATTACAGATGTATAAATATCAAAAGGTATATATTATTATATATTTATGTATTTTATGTTTTAAAAACATTGAAAAATCAGGGAATTTTAAGTTATATAAATTAATATAATCTTAATACAAGCATGATAATAAGAAATAGTGACCCCTATATAAATCATTTTTTATTTATTTTACTTTTTTATTTAAATAAAGAAATATGTAAATAGTTGTCAATTAATTTAAATGTTTAAATTAGTGCTGTCACATCAATTAATTGCATCTAACATACAAGTTTGAATATATATATATATCATTAAATTATTATTATTGTTTTGATTTGAATCTAATAATCACAAATGGACATCCATCAGTCATGTGATGTGTGAAGCTGCTGATGTCATCATCAGATGGATGTGTGAAGCATGATCTGGAGTGTGTATCTGATTAACGTGTGAGTGTGTTTGTTCAGAAGCCGGAGTCGAGGAACTCGAGGGGCAGTATCGACCGGGAGGACGGCGCTCTCCAGACCCCGGTGAGTTCCCATAATTCCCTGCTTGTTTTGGTTTCTTCCCCCGAGGGAGATTTACGGTGCCGTCGTGAGGACACAATCTGCTTCTCACTTCCTGTTCGAGTCGCAGCCAGTAATACCGATCGCACTGGGCCAAACCCAGCCAAGCGGCTGAGAAGAGCAGCCTGAAGGAGTGAATAAAGCGGAGCGCTGAAACCCTGAGGAGAGAGAGGGCAAATTAAAGGGGCATCATGGGAGCTTTACTGTGGCCACAGGCGGGAATCCCAGTGCCAGCTCATCTCTGACATATAACGAGTGAAACACACACTCAGACGCTTTACAGCCCATAATTACAGAAGAGGTGAAGAGACCACGTGTTTGCTCAGATTATTTGGGCGAAACTCATTTTTGGATTCGGCCTCTTAGGCCTGAAATATGCCTGGCTTTCCCACAAACTACCCACAATTCCACAGGGCCCCGGTGGGCAGCAGGAAAAGCAGTGTGTGTGTTTTTAAACGCTTGTGTGTGATTGTGTTTTCTTTCAGATGGGGAAGCAACAGGTTTACCAGCCGGTTGGGAAAGCAGGTATGAACTATCTGACTTAAGAAAATAAAAGGTGTGGAAATTTCTGTAGTGTATAGAATATATTCATATCATTTAAAACTTTAATAGAGGGATTTAAAGGGGAATTTTAGCAGCATCTAGTGGTGAGGTTGTGAATTGCACCCGCTCACCGCTCCCTTTCAAAGCACATAGAGAAGCTACGGTGGCTGACACAGGACAAACATGTTGTCGTCTGAGACAGCAGAGAGTGACTAGCGCTCTGTAGAGAAGTTTGTCCGTTTAGGGCTACCGTAGAAACATGGCGGCACAAAATGGCGGCTTCACTGTAAGGGACCCGCGGTGTGTGTAGATAGAAACGGCTCATTCTAAGATAATTAAAACTAGGGCTGGGCAAATTAACGCGTTAACGCGGGCGATTCATTTTTTCAGCCTAACGCATTAAAAATATTTAACGCAAATAACGCAGCGTCCGTTTTTATATCCATTTTTGCTTAGCGTTACATGATCATCATCACGCTCCTATTCATGTAAATGCTTCCAAGCGTGACAAGACACAAGAGAGCGCGCTGTATGCCAGTGTCCTGTCTGTGTGTGTGTGTGTGTCAGTGTCCTGTCTGTGTGTGTGTGTGTGTGTCAGTGTCCTGTCCTGTCTGTGTGTGTGTGTGTGTGTCAGTGTCCTGTCCTGTCTGTGTGTGTGTGTCAGTGTCCTGTCCTGTCTGTGTGTGTCAGTGTCCTGTCTGTGTGTGTGTGTCAGTGTCCTGTCTGTGTGTGTGTGTGTGTGTGTCAGTGTCCTGTCTGTGTGTGTCAGTGTCCTGTCTGTGTGTGTGTGTCAGTGTCCTGTCTGTGTGTGTGTGTCAGTGTCCTGTCTGTGTGTGTGTGTCAGTGTCCTGTCTGTGTGTGTGTGTCAGTGTCCTGTCCTGTCTGTGTGTGTCAGTGTCCTGTCTGTGTGTGTGTGTCAGTGTCCTGTCTGTGTGTGTGTGTGTGTGTGTGTGTCAGTGT